>NC_043975.1:47590992-47718492 GCF_902148855.1 Sphaeramia orbicularis
TATATGTCAGGAGAGAGACCTGGCTGGCACCCCTGAAAAATCAATATAATAAAATAATATAAAATAAATAAATTAAAGAATCAAACTCAAACTGTCACAATGTGTCCCAATATTTATGTCCATAGTTTCTAAACATCAATATTTCCTTAAAGTTTAATGGGAGATTTTTCTTCCTCCGTGAGATGTGAAGAAAGTAGATGGTTAGTTGTGGTAGAAAATTATCATTTACAGTCAGAGCATGAAAAATATTTTAGAAATTTAGAGGTAGACCATTTAAAACCATGGATTAAAAAAAAAATAAAAATAATAATAATCAATTTTGGAAGAAATTAAGTCTAAAACATCTCTGAGGCATTTTAGAAGCAAAGACAACAATTTAAACTGAACTAACCAATGCAATAATATTTATCCCAATATAAAACTATATTCTGACATTAGTCATTATTGTTTTGTATCCCAGACCCCTGTCAGAAAAGAAACGCCTGAATTCAACGTGTCCCAGTACTTCTGTCCATATAGTGTATGACTTAGGCAATTATGATATGAGGATAATGACTTGTTAAAGGTGTGCTGAAGAGGACACACTGGTAAAGACTTCAGAGGCTGATGTGGAATCAAGTAACTTTACCATTTCTGTCCATGTGACTATTTTACAAAATGTCTCCACAACGATGAGAATACAAAAACTACTGCAAACAAAATGTTAATTTCTGGACTTTAACCTGCAGACACTGTGGAACAGGTCATTTTCTTGGATGCAGAGGCCTTAGTCTGTCATGAAGCTGGGCAGCAACAAATTACATGGTAAACTTAAGTGTGTTAAGTGTTGGAGCTTTTAAGTGTATTTTCACAGTGGTACCTGTGTGTGACTAATCAATTGCACTGACATAAATAAATCCAAATTATCCTGTTGTAATTACAAGGACTCACTATATATGCAGAAACCTATACATCCTGTACGTCTACAATTCTTGTTGTTGTTTCAGGTATAAATGTGATGCATAGCAACAATGAATACACTCAAATTCTGACACTGTTTCTTAAACTCTTCATTTTTCCTGTCCACAAAATCCAATTTTTGAGAAATCATCACTTTGGTTTCTAGGCGCAGCCAAGGGCCGGAGGGGGTCCGGTTTGGGGACCACAGGATTTCATCTCTGCTTTTTGCAGATGATGTTGTCCTGTTGGCCTCATCGAACCTGGACCTTCAGCATGCACTGGGGCGGTTTGCAGCCGAGTGTGAAGCGAGCGGGATGAGGATCAGCACCTCCAAATCCGAGGCCATGGTTCTCGACCGGAAAAAGGTGGTCTGCCCTCTCCGGGTCGGTGGGGAGTCTCTGCCCCAAGTGGAGGAGTTTAAGTATCTCAGGGTCTTGTTCACGAGTGAGGGAAGGATGGAGCGTGAGATTGACAGACGGATCGGTGCAGCGTCTGCAGTGATGCGGTCGCTGTACCGGTCTGTCGTGGTAAAGAAGGAGCTGAGCCGAGAGGCGAAGCTCTCGATTTACCGGTCAGTCTACGATCCTACCCTCACCTATGGTCATGAGCTTTGGGTCATGACCGAAAGGACAAGATCCCGGATACAAGCGGTCGAAATGAGTTTCCTCCGTCGGGTGGCTGGGCGCACCCTTAGGGATAGGGTGAGGAGCTCAGTCACCAGGGAGGAGCTCGGAGTAAAGCCGCTGCTCCTCCGTGTCGATAGGGGCCAGCTGAGGTGGCTCGGGCATCTGTTTCGGATGCCTCCTGGACGCCTCCCTGGGGAGGTGTTCCGGGCATGTCCCACCGGGAGGAGACCTCGGGGAAGACCCAGGACACGTTGGAGAGACTATGTCTCTCGGCTGGCCTGGGAACGCCTCGGGGTCCCCCCGGAAGAGCTGGAAGATGTGTCTGGGGAGAGGGAAGTCTGGGCATCCCTGGTTAGACTGTTACCCCCGCGACCCGGCCCCGGATAAGCGGAAGATAATGGATGGATGGATGGATCACTTTGGGAAAATGTTTTTCTTTTTTTAATCTGCACAATAAATCCAAACATAGAGGAAAAGTTTTAGTATTAACCCATAAAGTCCCAAACAATCACCAGCGACCAAAAGCATCTACTGATCTAAACTGTTTACCACCTGCTGATCCATGAATTCTATCAATACATGTAAATAATTGAGTTAAATGCAGTTTGTCATCTTTTCATGGTCATCAGATATGACCCATTTGGACGTTCAGAGGCTCCGTAGTTACCGTGGAAACACAGTCCTCTTCTACAACATTGATTCTCCAGTAAAACCCATGGAGTTGAATCAGTGACAGTGGATGGGCACACTGGGTTTGTCATTTTGATATCTCTGCTGAAAAAGTCACTTTTTATTCTTTTTTTCTGTTTCTGATATAATAACCTTTGAATTAGAAGATCAATTTGAAAATTCTGCATGATCAGTAAACTGAATATAGGAAAATATATGATTTTCACTGAAAAATGCAAAATACAGTTCCAGCTGGTATTTCTCTTTAAATAAGCCTTGATACACTTCACTGTGTTTTAATTCTTGGGTTCTGGCTTATTTTAACGTGGTCTTAACATATTTATCATTTCTTTATCAATTAACCCTTGTATTATATCATTATAACATGATGTTTTTAACATGCTTTTTACAGGTTTTTTACAGGTCATATCTGATGACTTTAAATTATTTTAGTCTGTTTATTTATTTCTAGTCTGTTTTAACCATGATCAGCAGGCTGCTGAGGGGCACCTGGCCATGTCTTTTGTCTGAGCTGGTTTAAATCTGTCCTCTGTTTGTGTCCTGTGGTTTTAATGTTTTTTGTGTTTGAGATGCCCTCTGCAGAACAAATCTACCTATGGGTATTAATAAAGTCACCTTGAAATACAGAGGATAACATTATCATAAATGGTTAAAAAAAAAAAATCACTTAAAAATAGTTAAATATAAAGAAAAATTCATCTGGGACCTGCCACTAAAGTAGCACTGGGTCTTTATGGGTTAATGTGGAGAACATCAAAGCATCCAGGTCATGTATACAGATTTATCCAAAACCATATTGATACAATTTGCACATAATTAAAAGTTAGAATGTGTGAATACGGTTTTATTGCAGTTGTGTGTAATATGTCTCCTGTAAGACAAGGGAATGTGAAAGTTACTGCAACACACGTGCTTTGTGATTAAGCTGGCTCATTGTGTGTGTGTGTGTGTGTGTGTGTGTGTGTGTGTGTGTGTATGTGAGCCTGATTAATGTAATGAGGATTAATTTCAGCCTCTTTCAGAGGACCACCATGAGCGAGACACAAGACTGGGCACCACCTGGTAAGCCTTCATTCTCACACAGCAACACTTTGTTCATGATGCAGGAATTTGCATAGCAAATCACTGTTGGCCACAACTGCACATGTGTGTGTGTTTTCCTAAGCTCAAACATTAACAGTCCTGCTCATCACAACCCAAACCTCAATCAACACGTGCTGGTGCATGCGTAAAAACATGCACCGTGGCATCCTCCGTTACATTATCTCATGTATTGTCTGTCCAGTCATTCACACGCACAAACAGCGGGAAACCCCCACCAAGCAGCGAGGAATCTATAGGAGTGGCGTGGAAATAGAGGCCGGCCTGTCGGGGTTGGATCCAGCACGAGTTATTTCCATTCGGAAACGGTTCAGTGGTGCCCGACTGCTCTCTGATCCCCTGGCGGTAACAATATTCAGCTGACATTTCACTGGAGAAACTTAATCCCGCCTTCGTCTGCCAGAGATACCTTAATATAGGCTGGAGCCGTTTACAAACAGGCACGTCTCCATGTAAAGCATCTACAGAACATCTACACACAACCACATCCAAGTCACACCCTCTGACCACCAATACCCCCCCCCCCCCATATATGACACAGTATGTTTCTCTGGTCTTACTGTGGATTTGATTGCACCATAACATGGGGATACCATGTTCCAGAAACATCCATCAGCCAAATATAAGGATCATGTGGAAAGTGAGTAGAAGAAACCAAAAAGCTGAACAGAAAGGTTTTATGTGTCTAGATGGAACGTCTTTGGTTATTCATGTTTAATTTTTATTTTTTTAAATCGTCTTCACACACTGTTCGGCGTTTGGCCGTTTAGAATACAGATTCTATCAAAATGAAAACTGAAACCTTTGATGAACTTCAGTAAAATGGATCCCCAAGCACTGCCCTCTTTGTTTACATTGTTTTATTTCCATTTTGTGTTGGGATTCCCACCATCACCCTGTTGCAGAGACAGTATTTACTGTATTCACTACCCACGTACATACAAAAAAATAGAGACCCTGCCCTCTGCCTGGATTTGAACTTTATACCTAAGGCCAACAACTGCTTTAACAATTGAATGTTAATTGATCCTAATTCATTCTGCTCTTCTCAGTTGCTGTCCAAGTGTAGTCCAGTTCTGTCTGAGAGACAAAAGGAGGAAGAGCATGTTGTGTTAGTATTTTCCTCTCAAGCATTGCTGTAGAGCTTTGGAAAGGTGTGTGTTTGTGTTTGCTTTAAAACATGTGAAATGATTAAAAAAATAACATGCAGGTAGGACCGTGTTTGAACACTTACATACTTTACCTGAAACGTTCATTTTCCTGTCAGCTTTTCACTTTCTACTCTGTATTTTTTTCTTAGAACAGGCTTTAATGCTTTCAAGAGGAATTAAAGATTATTTTGTATGATCATGTGATCTCCCAACGATTAAAGCTGAATCCCAATTCACCCCTTGGCCCCTCCGCCTTACCCTACCCCTCTGTTTTGTGCGTACACGTGAAGGGGTAGTGTTGTCCCGATTCTTGATTAGACCAAGGGGAAGGGCTAAGGGGGACAGCTGTTTGACCCTCGAAACGGAGATATTTCAGGATCACACTACAAACGGAGGGGTAGGAGAAATTTCCCATAATTCTGTTTGAATAATTGGCAAGACTGAGGTAAACACAGCCAAAACCTGCAGCAGTGTGATGAAAGAAACACACAAATGTACGTATTTTCCTCGTAAATAATTACCTCCGCCAAGGAGGTTATGTTTTTGCCAGGGTTTGTTTGTTTGTTTGTCTGTTTGTCTGTCCGTTAGTGTGCAACATAACTCAAAAAGTTATGGACAGATTTGGATGAAATTTTCAGGGTTTGTTGGAAATGGGATAAGGAAGAAATGATTAAATTTTGGTGGTGATCGGGGGTGGGGGGGCCCACGGGGGGGGGGGGGGGGGGGGGGGGGCACTGATCAGCCTTGGCGGAGGTCTGCACTCTCCGAGTGCTTCTAGTTCAGTGGTTCTTAACCTGGGTTCGATCGAACCCTAGGGGTTCGGTGAGTCAGTGTCAGGGGTTCAGCGGAGGTCAAGACACACACTCGACTCATTAGTCGGGTGTGTGTGTGTCAGGCTAGGTCCAATATACACGGTGTATTGTTGTTGCTTATAGCACTACAACACATCCAGAAGTGTTTATAATCTCTTCCACTCGTCTGACGATGAATTATTTGAGTATTTTCCACATCGTTATGACTTTTGCTACTTCCTGTTAACCATGGAGGCAGCCATGTGTTGCGTTTGTTTACATTTTTCGGTCACTGCACTGGTCAGTTACAATCATGTGACGACTGACACACCGTCGCAGATGGAGAAATCATATTACGCTAAAGCCGAGCTAGTGCCATAATAAAACAACGATCACAAAAATACTGAAGGAGTACAGCGAGAACTTTTTTTTGATACACTACATGCAATTATCTTTTTTTTATGTCAAAATTGCGTGGTTTGGAAAGTTCGGAGCGAGATGAAACGAAAACCGGGTTGACCTGACGGCCTACATATGATTTATGATGTCACGCCCCGCTTGGCCGTCACTAAAGAAGGGTTCGGTGAATGTGCATTTGAAACTGGTGGGGTTCAGTACCTCCAACAAGGTTAAGAACCACTGTTCTAGTTTAATCATTTGATCGACCGTTTAATGCCGTTTCAATGTGTTATGGGTCGCATTTCTGCGGTTTATAGTTGATTGACGCAAAAAGATGACCAAAGCCCATGGAGCAGAGACAGTTACAGCTGCTGAAGGGATGGGGAATACTGTCACAACCAAAGCTGTCACATTTGTTTATAGCGGCATCGATGACTGCTGATGACGTAACAGGTCTGGAAGGGTTGGACCATTTCATAGGAGAATGTTTCAACCCCTACCCCTTATAACTCTTTTTCAAGGGGTAGTGCCAAGTGCAAGGGCCAAGGGGGAGGGGTAAGGGGGAGGGGTAAGGGGTGAATTGAGATTGGGCCTAAAATTAATTTTATCCTAAATCCAGACCATTGAACTCTTGGATCAGCTATAGCCTCCATGTTGTGAATACACTGAAAGGAACATATACATACATATATATCAGGAACGCCTACCCAGTTAAACAAGATCTAGAAGAAACTGAAGGATGGCAATAGATATTATCATGTAGCATTTGTCTTTCTCGGATGGTGGTCTTAATTTCTACAAAAATTACAAAAAAAGGTTATAAAAAAAAAGAGGGCAGGCACTGATCAGCCTTGGCGGAGGTCTGCGCTCTCCGAGTGCTTCTAGTATTACACTTTTAATGGGACTTCTATGAGTTTTGAGTATGAACTGAATGTGACCCTGAAGTGACCCACATGTGCAAAAGAGGTCCTGACGTACTAAATGACCACACAGACACGCACTGTGTTTACGGAAGAAAATATGGAGGCATCTCATCTCAGCGCAGAATTGTGATGTTTGTCCCATTTCAATGATGTAAAGGTTGGATAAATCAATGAAATCATTCATGTTGTTGCAAAATGGACAGAGTTTGTCCTTGATATATATATATATATGTAATTTTTGTGTTTTGTGCTTAGTCAGAATTTAGTCTGATATATGCAGGATTTTTGAGTTACTTATGAAATCTGACAGGAATTTTGGATAGGTAGAAGGATGGGGTAAGGGGGTGGGAGATTATAAATTAAACTACATCCCACCCCCCTGTTTTCCTTTCTCTTATACAAATCTTTTTGTGGTTTGGATTTAATGTTATAGTCGAAATAAATAAACAAACTTAAAGCAGCGCATGACTTTCATCACAAATTTTTGCAAATTTGACAAAAAAATTGATGAAAGTCACACACTGCTTTGAAAAAGGTTAAATATAGAGAGAAAAATAATTTGGGAACTACCATAAAAGTAGCACTAGGGTCTTTATGGTTAATATTTAAATGATTCAAAGGCTCATGATATTCAACATATGTTTTTATATTTTCAACAACATGGACTATAGGAAATATATTCAGAACACATAATGAAACTATATATCATTGTCTCGCACATATAAATGGTTTTGATATAAACAAATGTCCGTGCAAATTTCACCAATTGATGTGTGTGTGAGGTGTAGATGAAAACCATCGTGCTTGCTGAGTCAACTTTCCCCACGCAGATAAATAAAGGTTACAGTAAAAATAAAACAGACATGCAGCTTTTCATTGCTGAAATTTTGGTTGCGTGATTTGGATCTGGCATCTGTGCATTTTCCAGTGTTTTCCAGTGTTGGATACTGGATACTGATGAATAAGTTCCAATGTGTGGAATTGGGAATATTTAACAAGTTGTGTGGTAAAGGCAACTACTACTGTTGGAAAGACTAATCTCGGTTTTTGAAGGTTTTGTCAGCCAGTGTGTGATTCACCACCTGGTCGCCTGATTGCTCCCACTCCCAGGCCTAGAGTTGGGTGTCACATTCAAGTCCTACTGTTTATATTGGAGAGTGGACTCGGTTATGTGGGCTTCACTGCCACTGTTAAAAAGCTGTAAAATAATGGAAAACGTGGAACACAAGTGCGTGGAGGAAGGTGTGTGTGTGTATATTTAAGAGCATGTGTGCCTGTGTACAGTACATGGTAAATGTGAGCAGCTCACGTGTGTGTGGAAGCGTGTGTTGAGAGCGTAGATGCATGTGCATGCGCGTTACTGCATGTGTGTGTGTGCGTAGGCGTTCGGTATGCCTGCCAGTCTGGGGCTCTCCTGGCAAAGAAGGCTTCCCGCTGCAGCATCAGAGGTGACGAGGTGCGAGGGCGTACACACACACACACATACACACACACACACACACACACATACACACACACGGAGGGTTTTCCTCAGTCTTGTGCCAAATCGGAGAGGAAAAGACCAGTGTGAGGTGCTGGGAAATAAGCAGCATTAAAATAGTGAGGGCTTTTTCCACTGGCACATTCCCATATACAGCGAATACACAGAAGTGACAGGTGACTGAGCCTGGCATGGCAGCATATATACACATACTACACATTAAAAACACACACAAACGCGTGGTTTTAACAGTAAAGACACATACGCCACAGAAACGCAGACATGCATTCACACTTGCAAAGGCTCACAAGGTTAGAGTTCATCATTAATGCAGTCAAATCTGCTATTAAGAATGAAAAGTCCTGTTTTTCCTTGCCATGTGCTTGGGGTTTTGGCTTGTTTTTGCGTGTGAAGTGTTCCACGCCGGGAACTTGATTTATTCATTTGTTCAGAGCGACTCTGGATCAAGTTGTCGACTTTCTCCAGCTTTCGCTCTGTCACCATTTAAGCCTGTACGGTTCCGGTAAGCAATAACAGGCCATCATGTTCTTATTGCCGTCCAGTGAATAGAGAGGTCTCTAAACTCTGCAGTTATGGGAAAACGCATTACATGTGTACAAATGCACAGATGTGCGCACACACACACAATACACACTTAGAGGCCCTGAACACAGACGGAACGGCAGAAATACAACAGTACAGATTTAATGGCTTCATAACTAAGGTAAATGAGTTTACGTAGCGGTTCAGTGTGTGATATTTTGTGATATGTAGTGAAGTTACAGACTGCATCACTCTGTCCTCATTCAGACCCATGTATGTTGTCCAGTAAGTCCTGCCGACATCCCCCATTAGAACCAGCATTTATTTTGTCGGTTCTATTCAATAAACTCACCTCTGCCTGATGTTTAAACCTGGTCATAAACCTTTTCCACTATGCACTTCACTCTCCATTTTACTGAAAAATTCAATTTTTCTTTGCACATTACAGTTTGCATTTTGAGACAAAATGTCTTGATAGTAGAATTCCTGACAAATATAAGGAAACGCTTTTTGTGCCATAATAAGCCAATATTCTCCAATGTGTCATTTCAATTGTGTTTACCAGTAATAATGTTCCTCATATTCCTTATTCACTCCCACAATTTGACCCAACATGAGCCATCCCTCTAACACCTGATTCCAGCAGTGAGTTAACCTCTTCCTCTGGTGGAATGTTCCTACATAAAGCCACTCTCTTAACTAATATATATAAGTTTATTCGGTCTTTGTTGAGCAGAAGTCATAAACACATACAAAGTGTGACTCAGCAGAAAACTAGAGCTGCTTCATGTGTCACTGCATCTTTCCATCCATTAACTAATCATCACTGTAGCAGCTCTTCACCATACGGTCCAGCCATTCCCTGCACTGTGTCAGTGAAGACAAAGTATACATGATCATTACCTCTTATACGCCCATACTCCACCAATGAAACCAAATGAGTTTTGCATATATGATGATGCAATAGCTGTTAGTTACTGCTTCAGTTTCGTGGTGAAAAAAATGATGGAAAATCAGGGAAAGTAAATTACAGAAATAGAAAAATGGAGAAAAGGTCTGAAATACATGCCTGAGAATATAAACTAATTCTTATGACATTTTAAGTTTTTTGATTATAATTTCACCTCATTTCAAGAATAAATAAACTCAGTATTTAAACAAAAACTAATAATATCATAGTTTGTAATGGAAATTAAAGTAATTACATTTTATTAGAAAGTTCTGAAAAGAATTGGCAAATGTTTATTTTACAGCGTCTTTCACATAATGTCTTTATATTTAGTGAAATCAGTGTCATAACCCCGAAAAACCCATAACTATTTTTGTCACATGTACCAACTGAATTTTTTTTTTTTTTTTTTTGGGGGGGGGGGGGTTGTCTTCATCAAGTGATTTATCACCATTTATTATAATATTCTCCTCTGCAGTTTGCCATCGGGTGCGAGGCAAGCCCCGCACCCGATGGCTCGACGTCATTGCAGGCGACCTCCAACAACATGGAGGTACCATGGAGGACGCAGAGCAGCTGGCACAAGACCGCCAGCGATGGAAAACACTGGTTCACCTGGTCAGCTCAACACACCGAGACGTGACACCTGCCCCATCGCAGGAGTCCTAGTAGTAGCAGTAGTAGTTTGCATTTTCAGTATAAATCAGGTATTTTCCTATATTTAATTACCTATTTATGTAGATGTTTATTAAAGCTCAGAGTAAATTTGACTTTAATCACATTTTTTTTTCAAAGGTGTCCAACCCCAGTCATATTCTAATTATCTCTAATCCATTAGTCTGTCTGTGCTTATGCACCTGAATCACTTCCTTCACAGTGAAGAACTTCACAGATGACTCCATCATAAACACAGTCCACTTCTTTACATGACAAACTGAAACGTCACTCAGGCCTTTTCGGAAATTTTGTTGCGAAGTGCATTAAGGTAGCAGCATCAGTTTGTCTGTCTGTTGGTGAAGCTGAACCCAGATGTGTCCTTCACCTCCATCCACAAACTAGACTCATTCTGTAAAACAATCCTTTTTTAAATTTTACGTTGTAGCGATCGGGCTCGTTTTCTTGCTGAATCTATGAGAAACCGCTTTCGCTTGGACGCCATTCCCACAATGCACTTTGTGACAAAATTTCCGAAAAGGCCTGAGTAACGTTTGGGTTTGTTCTGTAAACAAGTGGACTGTGTTTATGATGGTGTCATCTACGAAGTTATTCACCGTGAGGGAAGTGATTCAGGTGCATAAGCACAGACAGACTAATGGATTAGTGATAATTAGGATATGACTGGGGCTGGACACATTGGAAAATAAATTTGTGATGAAAGTCATACGCTGCTTTAAACTGATGTAGTTTAGTATGCGCTTCAGTTACAAGAAGATGTTCCCTTTCAAATGAGGCCTAATAACTGGACGTACAGTTCTTTTGTGGGGTCCCAGAATAGAGTGGATGTGGATGTCTAACAGTTAATTTAGTCCTTGTCTTGTACAGATAAAGCCTATTGTGAATTGCAGTGGTTTGGCATTTTTAAAACTTGGGTTCCAGCACAAGAAAAAAAGTATGGGAATCACTGTGTTGAAGCTTTACAGTTTACTTCACATTAACTATTCCCAGTAATGCTTGGTTACTATGACGTTTGTGGGCTTTTCTGGCCTACCGCAAACCTGATAGAACGTTGAATTTAGTGCGTCTAAAGGAGAACTTGTCAGTTAGTTTGGCCCAAAAGTTGGATATGTGGTTGGCAGCTAGCATCTCACAAAATGACAAATAGACTAGACTTTCCAATAACACAAAAGTTTCCTCTTTTACATGATGTGTTAATTCCTAATTCTATTTTCTTTATAATTCTAATTTTTACATTAAGGGACTGATTTCATTGTCAACACATTGGAAGAAACTGTATTTATTACAATTTGTAGCAGCTTTATATTCACCTACTCACCCGCTACATTGGTGGCATGTGCAGGGTGCAGCAACAGTGGCCTGTGAGATCCTTCAGATGTAAAGAGAATAATTGCCTTGTGATGCAGAGCAGCGAGGGTGATAGAGCGGTGAATATGAGTCACGCTGGTTTCTGCCTCAGTCATTATTCTGTCATTGAAATTTCACTTGAAACCCAAACGCCGACCCGAAACAATCCAGACACTCATTCACATACTAGTTAATACATTACTAATTACAGTCTACACCCACTGCACGGACAGCGTAAGTCACAGACGGGCCATAAATGCACCATCCTGTCCAGAAGCAGCCATTGTATTCAGCCTTTATGCATCAATCCAGCATCTGTAAAGTTTCAAAGAATATGACTTTGTAACAGCATTGACCAACACCATTAAAGTTAATTAAATTTGCCAAAGAAGAGTTCAGTTTTTCCCGATATTTAATATCTTCATGTTTTAACACCCGCTTTCCAAAATATCATTTTTTAAAATATTTTTGACAACTCAGAGTTTCTTGGCTAGATGAAAAAGCCAATAATACTGATTTGACAGACTTACAATATGCTTTAAAATTCACAGATATAAGGGAAACTGGCATAGTCTTGTGTTATTATAAAACCCCAAAGAAGTAAAAGATAGGGCAGCTTGGAAAATATAAATTAAAAAGGGATATTAAAATGTATTTATATTCATCTGTAGACACTTGTACAAAAAAATCATGCTTCGTCTACTTCGTTTCATTTTGAATACACATCTGTTCCTCCTATTCAAGCAGCAACAAACAGCAATTTAGGACTAATAATGAAATGTGATGTGAACAAGTGATTATATTTATGGTTTCAACCAAAGCAGTATCCAGACACGTGGATTGTGTTCTGATGAAAATGGACTGTGGACTCCAGGCTGTTAGTAGCAACAAGGCTAGAACTAATGGCATGTCTTGGTCTGGAGTTGTGTCGGTGCAAAAATCGTGTGAAAAATCGATCTTACTGTGCATTGTTGAAGGATGACTCAACTCCAAAGGCTCATGACTAAGGATGAAGGACTGAATGAGGGTGAGGACAGTGGACACACCTGCAGTATCCAAACCAAAAGCAAGAGCAGGACTTACAAGATGAAATATTTCCCCAATCTGAACTTGTATTAGTTATTTATAAGGGTCAGATGCACAATCAAACGTGTGTTAAAGGAGATCTACGCAAGACACAGACACGCCCCTAGCCAGGTACCCCCCCCCCCCCCAGATATAAGCATCACACCTTCATTTCACAGGTGTTTACTACGGCAGAGCAGAAAGAAAGAGGTGGGTGTGATTAGAGGATGGAGGAAGAAGAAAAGAGTGAGTGACCAAACCAGGAACAAGACCAGAGTCTGCTTTGGTCAAGCTTTAGCAGAATGGAGGAAGATGAAATAAAAAGAAGAATCTAAACGGATGCAGACTTGGTGTTGTTGATATTGTACTTGTAAGTATCGATTAGATAAATTCTTTATACTTCATGTATTTCAGTAGATTTGTGCTCTTGATGATGCTATTGGTTGTAACAGTGTTAACTTGTTTATGACGTCATTTTATGAACGATGTCCAGACACTTGCAAGCTAGCACAGATGTTAGCATACTCACTAGTAATAATGGTCTTTGGGGCACATAGGTGTATGTTTGTTGTGTTTACTAGATCACTTTTTGTCTGCCTCAGGAGTGTGTTTTTATTACTACACAGAATTTGGTCAGTTGAATTTAGTTTGTCAGATGTTTGTAGTTCATTACATGACCCATGTTTATAAGGATTACCTTCTTGTTGAAGGCTTCATTGAAAACAAATGCACATGGTTGTAGGGGGAGGGGTAGATGTGGGTTTTACCACAGTAAATATCCACACTGTATGGGGCGCTCTATAGAAAAAAATGCTACAAAAACCAAGAGGAACCAAAAACGGTAAAATCTTGCATAGTTCGTCTTTAAATTAAAAAATTCATGACGCTCCTACATCCCCAGCTGACACATTATACCATGTTGATGCACATGTTGGAGCAGTTAAACACATCAATTTAAAGTCAAGATCAAGTTAAAATGGCAGCTTAGAGGTAATAATATCCCTATTTGTTAAACGTCTGTTGTCTCAGCTTCTCTTTCCTCAGATTCTCACCTCTACTCCTCCGTTTGGAATCCATGGTGGGAGGGGCCAAGATATGAGTCGAGGGAAGGACCCATGGAGCAACTGGCTGAAATTAGAGAAGAGGGGATAGGGATGTTGGACCAACACATGCTGCCCTCAGGGATGTCCATGCAGATTTTATCAAGAGGAGGCAAAAGCTTACTACGCACACAGTCCAAAGACCTGGCAGAGGAAGAGGAGGATGCTGGTCCTGGACTGGCCTGGTGTGGCCCATACTTGTCCCTAATAGAGAATGTGAGGAGCAGCTTAAAACACAGAGTTTGACATCGAAGGTCCCGTACTGTTTCACACCTTAAGACTTATTTACAGGAAGAATAAGACAAATTAATCTGAAACATGGGTGACATGGTGGTGCAGTGGATTGCACTGTTCCTCACAGCAAGAAGGTCCTGGGTTCCATTCCAACCAGAGATCTCTCTGTGTGGAGCTTGCATGTTCTCACTGTGTTTGTGTGGGTTCTCTCCGGGTACTCCAGCCTGGGGCGCCAATAAAAGGGGGTAAACATGACAAATTCATGGGGCCTTGTAGTTGGGGGGGGGGGGGCAATGGAATATAGAAGTTGTGGAAATTTCATGTAAGATCCACTGAATAAGAGAGGTGCACAAGTCAGGAGGCGAATGTTGAAAGAATGTTAAATTTTGTTTTCATTTTCACGGTATCGTAAGTGACGTTGTTTATGGAGTATCGTCCCCCCCCGTCCGACATAATGAGAAGATAGTCAATTTTTGTAGGGTCCACAATGATTATGCTTTCATGGGGCCCATAACTGATAGCGGAACCCCTGACTCCAGCCACTCCGGTCCTCCCACCATCCAAAGACAAGCACTGATAGGTTAATTGGTCAACCCAAAAATATCCCCTAAGTGTGAATGTGAGAGTGATTATTTGTTCATCTCCATATGTCAGCTCTGCGATGAACTGGTGACAGGGTGAACCCCGCCTTCGCTCATAAGTAACTGGGATAAGCTCCAGCGACCCTAGTGAGGAAAAAGCAGGTTCAGAAGATGAATGAATGAATCTGAAACACTCAACCACTTGACGACCTCTTTGTGAAAAGAAATAGAAACATTACAATGTAGTAAATGCTTTACTGCCCTAACATTTTTATTCCAGTTCATTCTTGAATGTCAGTAAGACTCATTCACCTTTTGTGGTCGCTGTAATCTCTCCTATGACTGCAGTCAGAAGTGAGCACCGAGACCTTGTTTATTTACCTTGGAATTACATTGTGCTTTCTTTCCCCACTCTTTAGGAAGCCCATGTCAAAATCACTCAACAACATACTGCAAACCCAAACATCCTATATTGCACTTTAGGAATTTTAGGAATTAAAATCCACCCCCCTGCACACTTTGCAGGAAGCTGTGGCCTCACCTCTCTGAGTTTGCACAGCAGAGCCAATGGCTTCGAGCCTAATCTTCACCGTCAACCTGACAACCTGTCAGTGTTTGACAGCATCGTACAGACAGCTTCTAAATGCTCAGTCTTCCTGTTGCGTCACATCCAAGGCCAGTACAATGACACAAAGTACAGCTCTTGAAGAACTGGAAGAAAAGTGAGACAGAGAAAAACAGACCATTTAAAGAGGTCACAAAAAGAAATGTTTAAAACACATCAGAACCAAACACTGAGGGTCACATTCTCTACAGGAGAGTTTTCTTGAGGAAAGCCTTCATTCTTTTTCCTCTGAGAACGTCTCACTAACTCCCACTTGTTTTCTTGAAGAAGTGATCCGCCAAAATACTTCATCGCAGTAATAACAGATTCATGGCTGACGTCAACATGAATTGCACTTGAAGTGGAGCTGCTTCTGGGGTGTCGAAAGATTGGATTTTTCAAAAACAGTTTCCGTTTGGGATTTTTTCCTCATACTTGATGTTAATGAAGGACATAAAACCATGTGGAACCGAAAGAGGGTGGCAGCTATTTCAAAGCAAAGCCATGAACTTTTTTAATCTTACTCTGTCCTAGCTTCAATAAATTATTTCAGATCATCTTCATCACTACTGCTGCCCTGTCCAAATGTGCAAATGTTTTGACACAGGACTTTGGTAGTTAATTTGTGTAAGTGGTTGTAGGTATATTTTTATGCATTTTTCATATTATGAATATGAAAATAATATTGATACACATACATGTCTACATCTGTCTACACAAACAAAAAGGCAACCATTGCAAGGACACCAAAACGACTGCATGAAAAACAAGATAGAGAATACTAAGTGGACTATGATGTTTAAGTGTTGATTTACAGGTGTAAATGTGTTGAGGAAGAGTGTGTGTGTGTGTGTGTGTGTGTGTGTGTGTATATATATATATATATATAGACATCACTCAAATAAACTAAGTAAACATCAAGTTTTTTTTGTTGGGTTTACACACAAAAAGTAATAAATAAAATAAGGTTGTTTACACAAAAGGTTACACAAAAAGAGCATTTTCTTGGGTGGTAAACAACATTTCAGTTTCAAAATGTTAGATCTGGCTTGTCACACATTTCAGTTTTAGTCCATTTTTATTACCCTGTGGTGTCTATCTGTCTGTCTGTCTGTCCAGTATCAATGTGGTTAGTTGTCACCAAATCATCCAGTCTGCCAGACTAGCACAGATGAGGTGAGGGCATAGTGATACTGGTGGGGGGGCAGGGAACAGGGTTAAAGGTGCAGAGCCACTGTAATTGTGTAAAGGGGGGTGGGGTGACTGAGACATTGGTCTTGTGTTTGGTCTTGTTTAAATTCATAATTAATGCACTAAACCAAGACAAAGCTGCACTATATCTTTCAATCAACTCTTTACCTTGGAACCTCCAATTACTGCTTAACCCGTAAAGACCCAGTTGTACTTTTTGTGGCAGATTCAAAATATTTTTTCCTTGATATCTGACTTTTCTTAAGTGATTGATTACCATTTATTAAAATACTGTCTTCTGTATTTTGCAGTTTTTTCTGTGAAAATAGGGCATTTCCCTGTATTTAATTAACTGATCATGTAGATGTTCACAGAAGCTCCGAGTAAAGTGAAAGGATAGTACATCAGAGCCAACTGAAGAAAAAGTGACTTTTCCAACAAAATATATCATTAACTGAACATAATCCCAGTGTGTCCGTCCACTGTCGTTGATCCAACTCCATGGGTTTTACTGGTGAATCAATGTTGTAGAAGATGACGATATTTCCATTCGTCCGAATGAGTCATATCTGATGACCATGAAAAGATGACAAACTGTATTTTTCACCAATTATTTACATGTATTGAGAGGATTAGTGGATCAACAGGTATTAAAGATATTATGTGTCTGTTGTCCTTTTGTTTTTTTTTTTAACATGTTTTATTTTATAATTTTTGTGACTTCGTAATGGTGTACTGTCTTGCCCAGGTCTCCCTCGAAAGAGATTTTAATCTCAAGGGATTTCCTGGTTAAATAAAGGTTAAATAAAACAATAAACAGTTTAGACCAGTAGATGCTTTTGGTTGCTGGTGGCTGTTTGGGTCTTTATGGGTTAATACACAAGCAGTCGCAGTCCTTTAGCATCCATCTCCTTTGGATCTTTTAGGGACCCCTCAGATGAGAAAGCTGGATTTGGTGGACTCGGTGGACTCCATCGAGGCTAACGGTAGCTATACTATAATGATGTCGCATACTTTGCATTTTCCTGGGAAATACAACCTGAACCACATAGAAATCACGCTGTCACAGATAACCCAGAAACATACAGTAGGTGAGATTACAATCCAGTCATAAAGGGGAATCAAAAAAGGTAAAAAATACATTCTAAATAAAGAAAAGAAAGAAAGAAAACAAAAAGTTAAATAAAGAACATTTACATGTGCATGTTTAATGTTTAAAACCTCCCACATTCAAAGCCCACGATTCCCTTGTGATCTTTGGGGACCCCCAGACCCAAAGTTTGGAACCCTGGTATTAGATGATGTGAGCACATTCCTGTAACTGATTTATAGTTGAGGTTCTTATATTTACATTACATGGATTATGCTGTTACCCAGGGACTCAAAGAAAATAATGTGTTTGACTGAAAAAAAAAAAAAAAAACAATTCTGAAAGCAGCAAAATTTTACCACACAACAAAAGCAAGATTCATATTCTGGCTTTACTTTAGGGGACACGGTGCCATGTCTTCCATTTGCAGTCAACAGTTTTGAATCATCGACTTTTATTTACTTTCTTGAACTTCTCTCACTAAAACGCCTCTTTTTCCATATTAACTACATCCTGATCCTGAAGTCCCACACGTTCAGCCTCGTTGCTTCTAAATCAGCGACGGATTACAGCTTGTGTTTGGAATGGCCTTCACGTCACACAGCGATAAAACAACCAGACATCATACAAAAGGGCCGTGCTGGCGCTACAACAGTGTGGCAGTTTATCTAATGGTGATAATATAAGGGACAATAAAAGGAGGAATAAAAAGAAGAAAACTCATGTAAAATGGTTGCAATAACAGTCATTGGAATTTCCATTGCAGTCATTTAAACCTCTATTTAAATTTAGAACGTTTATCCTCTTACATCCCTAATTTCCAGCCTTCCTTCTGCTCTCTTTGATGTTTTCCATACATCCCTCTATCTATCCACTGCCCCCACCCCACCCCTCCATCCGCACTGCCCCAATTAGTAATCCCATTCATGCATTAGGCCATACAGTGGTAATGACAGCTGAGCCTTAGAGACCCAAAAGAGTCATTTTATGAGCTGTGACTCTGTCCGACTCCATCTCCAAGCCTATTTAAAATGTGATCAATGAGTAGTCACAAGAGATGCTGCAGAGAACATTAAACAAACTCTTTATGTCGGAGAGTCGCGGTCGGAACACAGAGGGAGGTGGCGGACAACACTTTAGACTTTCACTGGATACTGATTGGAAAAACCCCAGAACACTGTGATCATCCTGCACTTTGATGAGCTTCCATGGGTGCAATAAAAGTGTGACGTCTAAAATTTATGGGGGGTTAATTTGTTTCTTTAATCTGCAATCAAAACAGCAAAACTTTAGCATGCCCCACCTACTGGATTACTGCAAGCAATGGATGTTAAGATGCAAAAGTTTTTGATTCGTGACCAAAGATTTAAGACCCTAATGGAGTGCAACTGAAACTTTAAAACTGGCCAAACTGCATGTGATGTTTTCTTAACTCATAGAGGACTCAAACCATCTACTGATCTTAACTGTTTAATACCCTGTTGATCCACTAATCTTATCAATACATGTAAATAATTGGGGGTAAAATACAGTTCATCATCTTTTCATGTAATCAGATATGACCCATTTGGATGTTCAGAGGAACACCATCATCTTCTACAACACTGATTCACCAGTAAACCATGGAGTTGGATCGATGACAGTAGGTGACACACTTGGTTTTTACACTCAGTTAAAATCTTTGCTGAAAAATAGGGGTGGGCAATATGGGCCAAAAAAAAAAAAAAAAACCTTGATTATTTTTTTTTTTTAATCTCGATATTTTTTTTTTTTTTTTTAAAATTTCCAGTAACAATAATCTGACAATATCCGTTAAAATGTGAATTTCTTTCTTTTTGTTTGTTCGTTTGTTTTTTTACAAAAAATGCTGTAAACTCTACTTGTTTACCAGGACATCTATGAATAGACACGGCGCTTCAGAACAACAGCTCTTGTTTTGTTTTTAAAGTACCTTCATATATCTTCTGCAAAACATGTGGGGGGCAGGAGGGGATAAGGGCAGTAGTTATATACATGGGGGTGCTGTCCATAACTAACAGAGCAAACGCTGGGGTGAAACCAAAGTGAAACCAGTCATGCTTTCATTCTGTCCGACTCCTTCTTCTATTCCTCTATTATTCAGCGGATCTTACACCAGATTTTCACAGCTTCTAACCTGTATCCACTTGACCCCCTCACATTGAATTTGTCACGTTTACCCCCCTTTATAGCGCCCCAGCTTGCATATAACGTTATTTTGACCGACATCAGTCTGGTCAAACCAAATTAATTTCCAGGTAGTGATGTGGACACACGTCTGCTATGAAATAATCCACTGAAGACGGGAGACTCCTGCACATTTCCTCCATGTGAGACGACATTGTGTTTTGGGTGCTGCCGAGTACCACAAGGACTGAATCCTGTCCGCTGATTGGTTTCTGAGGCACACATTCGGCCAATGAGGGACTTTCATGCACCTCTCCGTTACCATCTATGCACCGACTGTTTTGTTTTCTTTTTGAGACAGTATGACTACTTGATCATGTAAAATTGCACATCATCAAATTAACATTCATGATATTATCGTAGGCGCTATGTATCACCACCTCTACTGAAAAAGTAATTTTTCTTAATTTTTCTGTTTTGATGTAATTAACTTTGAATTTACTCTGAGTTTTCATGAAAATCTACATGATCTGGAATTAAATATAGGAAAATACAGGATTTACACCAAAAAATGCAAAGTACAGGAGTTATTATAAAAAAAGTGATCATCAGTTGTAGCACCTTTGGTCCTAACTTTTAGGTTAAAGACACATCACACTTGGTCTAGTACGAGTTGCACCAGGAAGTTACTCACAAAACGAATGGGTGTTGGATTATGAACAGGTGACACTTCAACGTTAGCAAATGACATAATAAACATTTACATCTTAGAATTACATTTAATTACTCCATCCTCAATTTCTACTACCGGGTAGGTGAGGAGTGTACCTTATCTGTCTTCAGCATGAGTGATTCAGATGATCTGAAGTCTTCCTAGCAGGTTCTGCGGCTGGCCCACACCGCATCTCCAACTCTCTCTCAGAATCGCTGGACTGGGCTCGCCATCTAAGTCGTCTGTTTCTATTCCTCTGACAGCTGATCAGACTAACCAGGGGGAAAAAAAAAAGAACCTACACAGAAGGTGCAAAGTTGTGAGATTCTTCATCTGATTCCGTCTGATCTCAATATCTTTCTCAGTTCTGTGCATGAAATATATCACCAAGCATCAAGGAAATACATACACATTAAAGTGAATTATTATAAATTATAACTAGAAAAGCAATCGGAGAGCACAGACCTCCACCCAAAACAGACCCCCCCCCCCCCCCATTACCACCAAACATTTTCATTTGTTCCTTGTGCCAGTATCAACATTTCCTGAAAATTTGATGAAATCCATCCATAACTTTTTGAGTCATCTTGCTAACAAACAAACAAACATGCAAACACACAAAGCAAAGTGATCACAGTAACTCCTCGGCAGAGGTAATAACAATTAGTTTTAACCATAAATGTAATCAATTGTTCATGAATTGTCATATACAACAGTACTATTTCTAAACAGCACATAGTTTATGTATCCTTTTTAACCTCTATACTTGACATATATCATCAATTTTTGCTATTTTAATCAAATATTTTTTATTATTTGACTGTTTAACATCAAATGAAATACAATTTTTTATACACTATATTGCAATTTCTTCATCAGAAATCTAAAATACAACACCTTAATGGCACTGTTACCCATTGCAGTGGTTAATAACATGAAATCAATAATTCAAATGGCATTAAAAATAAATGAAATGCATCTCAGTTCAATATCTATATGAAGTTCACTTTTGCTTTGCAATTAGCATGAGCTAAGAATAAGAAACAATAAAGGCTATTAGCAACTCGCGCTAGCGATAGCATATCGTGGTCATTAGCATACACAGCTAGCGATCTTCCTTAAGCTTTAAATTACAAAAAATTGAAGTGCACAAAAGCCATGAAAAACAACATTGGAAAAACATTGGAAAACATGTTATGACATCTACTGAGGCAAGGTAGACCAACGTATACCAAGTTAGAGCACAATAAGCATTTTTTTATCCTTCAGAGCGGCTAGCGAAACAGCCGGCTAACGATCTGCTAACTCACCGGAAGTTCAGTAAACACACATTGTCATAGGGGGGTTTATTCTCATCGGCTCACCGCTTATCGGGATGATAACCGGGATATGTCTGTGACTACCGGAGTCCCAGGGGCATTCCGCAAGGTGTGGGCTTTCAAGCAACACCTGAGTCAGGCTCACGGGGAACACAAACAGTCACGGGGAACACTGCCCCCTATAGGAGGTGCACTGTGGGGGTCTAAATGACATATGAAGGGTTAGGGTTAGATTTTTCACGTGGGTTACACAGTTAAGAGCAGTGGTGTAGTCTGGTTTCTTCTAGTGGCTATACTCTGATTTTTGCCCTCCCAGCCTCATACACCCCCGTCCTGGAGCAACATCTGTACCACAGCACCCCTCCCAGAGCAAGCAGCTGGTCCAAACAGCCCCACACAAGAACCACGCTCGATAATGCATAAAGTATATGTCAGGGTAGAGACTGCGATCTGGTAGGATTGGCGATTCTACCAGTAGAAACTCCGATCAGAGTCTCTACTGGTAGAAACTCCGATCCTGCCAGTAGAAACTCCGATCGGAGTCTCTACTGGTAGAAACTCTGATCCTACCTACCTAACCCTAACCCTAACCCACATCTGGACTTTTTAGTTAGTCTCAGCACGCTCACCATAATATATAAACTAATTTATGGAAAGCACCCCAATATTAAAACCATTTGTGAAATATAAAATGACAACAATTTTCTCAAAACCTTTGGAATTTCAACATTAACTTTGCATTTGGCAATTCTATTGGTAAGATCGGAGTTTCTATCAGTAGGAGACTCCGATCGGAGAGTTTCTACCAGTAGGATCGGAGTTTCTACCCGTTAGAAACTCCGATCCTATTAAGTTTGGTAGGATCAGAGTTTCTACAAGTAGAGACTCTGATCGGAGTTTCTACTGGTAGAATCGCGATCCTACCAGATCGCAGTCTCTACCCTGACATATACATCCACACATAAGTGAGATTCATGAAAGACTAGTCATGTATTATCTAATGGAAATGTATTGTAAGCAAGGACAAGATGTGTTACTGCCATTAGCAGCTGGACTTTAATTAACTATTCAACAGCCCGTGACAAGACAAGACAAAGACGTTTCAAATCAGAAGATGAATGAATAAATAATATAACCTGGAGGTAAACCTCAACTTGGAGATAAACAAAAACATCAGTAATTAACATTAAGTATAACACAGGTTGTCTTTTTTGTATCTATGTTAGCATTTAAGACCTGCTGAACAGGGCCAAAACCTATTAGTTGCACTGTTTACAATCTTCAGCCATGGCTACGAAAATGCATGAAAAATAAACAAAAGGAGGCAAAAATTCCACTCTTTCAAGGGTTCAAATTATATTATATTATCTAACATATCAGTCATTTAATAGTGTAAATGGTGTCTTAATTAATGGACTGTTAAGATGCCAATGGATAACGAAGGTGAACATCAGTGTCATAAATTGAAGTTTCACCTATCATTTCTCAAAGAAGCTCATTTTTAACTTAAGAACTGTATTTTATTGAACTGTTTACAAAAATTTCAGCATCACTTATAGAAAAAAGAAAGATATAATCAATATAAAATGACCTAAAAAGGACTAAAATATGTAAATGCACTATTAACTTTAATATTTGTTCTCTGCTTGTGTCAGTGATATTTTAAGTCTGTGAATCTGAAGGAACTAACAATTCAACAGTACAATAATATAGGAAGGTACGGTCCAGTCCAATTATTAGTCAAATATGCTCTGATAACACCTGACAACAATTAGTCTGTAGACCAGGGGTGTCAAACCCTTTTAGTTCACATCCTCCCAATATGATCTGAAGTGGATCAGACCAGTAAAATAATAATGTAATAATATATAAATAATGTCACCTCCAAACTTTCTCTTTGTTTCAGAGTCAAGAATTACATGATGAAAACATTTACATCTACAAACTGTCCTTTAAAAAACTGTGAATAACATGAACAACACTTGGAAAAAACTGAAATTTATGAAGAAAAATAAGTGCAATTTCATCAATATTCTACCTCAGTCTATCATTAACTTTCTGGTCCATTGCCCGTACAGAAATAGGTCAAAGGGCTTTTTTAAAAATTATTTATTTATTTAACCTATATTTACCCAGGCAAGCAATTGAGAACTTTTGTTTACTATGCATCTTATACATGGAATCAGTTACACAAAGAGTGAAAACTACTGAGTTAATAGACTTCTTGAAGCCGACTCCACAACTGCACTTATTTTTCTTAATCTGCTTGTAAATGTTATTTTTACTAACTGTTTATTGTCTAATGTGTCTATTGTATGGATTTGAACTGTGTAATCCTTAACAGTGTTTTGAATTTGCTGTTGCTTATGTTGGTCAGGAGGTCCCTTGTAAAAGAGGTTCTTAATCTCAATGGGATTTTCCTGGTTAAAAAAAAAGGTTAAATAATAATAATAATTTAAAAAAATTACATATTGCATTAAAACTTACAGATCACAGTGATCTACAAATACACTAAACATTTCATAACAGGCAGAATACTGGTACAATTACACTTACTTCTCTTAAGACATTCAGGTTGTTCATATTTGTTCATTTATTCCCTGTTTTGTGAAAGGATAGTTTCTACATGCAGACGCTGTCCATATTGTCATTTTAGTGTTTTACTGGTCTGACCCACTTGAGATCAAATTAGGCTGAAAGTGGAACCTGAACTAAAATAATTGTTAATATCTTGAATGTAATTTTTGTATTTCACAAATTCATCCCATGGGCCGTGTTAGTTGGACCATTTAATGGACCCAGGACCTTATGTTTGACACCTGTGCTGTGGACTGTATATAAAGTTGGATGAAACAAGGTCAAATCCTCACATTGTGTAAAACTGAAGCCAAAATCCAGTCTAAAGCAGTCTAAAGTCTACTGTATCTAATATGTGACATACACAACCTGCACACATCCACACCTTTGGGTTGATGATATATAATACACGACATTAAAAATATTGTCACACATTTATCTCAAAACCACTAATGAACCTTAGTGAAGTGTCAGCCAACAGTGAGCCTGTTCACATGCACATTAATACTCCAATCATTATCCAATCTCTGGAATTATCAGATTATTATTGATCATGTAAACAGTATAATCTGATCTGTTTTATCAGATAACAGCAGTAATCTGATTACAATATATCAGGTTAACACACATGGATTTGTCCTCAGTACTCCCGTATCTTCCTCTTGTACACGGGTTAATCAGATTTATTTAGTTCATATATGTCTGTGCATGTGTAAACACAATCAAAATAGTAGAGAACAGAAGTTACGTAGTTTAACGTAAGCGGAAGACAATAACAGGAAGTTTGAGTCTATGTATGTACTCTGAAAGAAATCCGATAATGGACTAGAGGGTCTAAACCAGGGTTTTCAATTATCGCATTTCTTAAGTGCATGTAAAGGTGTTCTGATTAGTACAGTTTACCGATTACTCCCACTTATCAGACTTTTATGGTCATGGAAACAGGCACATTAGTCGCTTTTCTATTGACCCTCAAATTGCACAAATACAACTTGCGCATTAAAATTTGCCTGATGGTAAAATGACAATTTCACACCAAAATTCTCATTTTTGATGAAAAATTTTTGTATTTGCAAGATGTGATGTTTTGGGTGTAGTGAAATTGGTATATCACGCAAAACTGCAATGGAAAGATCTTTTTGTGCAACAAGAGTACATGAACAAAAAAAACACTAGAAGCACTCGGAGAGCGCAGACCTCCGCCAAGGCTGATCAGTGGCCCCCCCCCGTGGGCCCCCCCACGCCAAGGAGGTTATGTTTTTGCCAGGGTTTGTTTGTCTGTTTGTTTGTCTGTCTGTTAGTGTGCAACATAACTCAAAAAGTTATGGACAGATTTTGATGAAATTTTGTGGTCTGCGCCCCCCCCCCCCCCCCCCGTGGGGCCCCCCCCACCCCCGATCACCACCAAAATTTAATCATTTCTTCCTTATCCCATTTCCAACAAACGCTGAAAATTTCATCCAAATCTGTCCATAACTTTTTGAGTTATGTTGCACACTAACGGCCAGACAAACAAACAAACAGACAGACAAACAAACAAACCCTGGCAAAAACATAACCTCTTTGGTGGAGGTAAAAAACAGATGTTGATAGATGTTACAACAAGAGAAGAAGAAGAGTTTTAAAACAAACATGGCGCAGTATGTGTGGACAAACTAGGAAACCGAATCATTTTAAAGTTTAAAATGGGATAGAGGGGTAGCGAATAGGTGTGTAAGAAAATATTGGGTCTGCAATATATCGTGATATTTCACTTCACAATACTGTATCGATATTAAAAAGTACTATATCGATATTTTAGATATTTATTCAAATGCAGATATTGTGGAGGTTCAGTTTTCTTTTTTGTTTTTTTTTTCTTTTTTGTTTATATTTTATTTATTATTCTTTAACACTCTTTTATTAAATATTGTCAGTTCCTTTGTTGGGATTGCACAAAAATTATGTTATGATGTTTGTTCTGAACTAATAGATTTGAACAGGATCTTGAACTATAATGTCTGTAAAACATAATTTAAGTTTTAACAGAAAAAATTTGTGATATAGCATTAGATCCTGTTCTAATCAAATAAAAATGTGTTTAGTGTTTGTGCATATTTCTGGTGTAATTCAATTCTTCAAGGAAATAATCATTTAAAAAAAAAACAAAAAAATTGCCTTTTTAACAGTATCATGATACAGTATATCTTAGGGATGGGAATCGTTAAAAATTGAACGATTCCGATTCCATTATTGATATTGCCTATCGATCTGATTCCTTATCAATTCTCTTTTCAATTCTCATTGGGTGAGGGAATAAAAGAATACAAATGGGTGTGTTTGCATTAACTGTCTTTTATATTTTCATCTCTGCACAGAAAATATAACATATACAATATGTACAAATAATAATAACAGATGACGCCGGGCCCAGTTTGGGGGGGGGGGGGGGGCATAAAATGAAAGTGAAACTAAAGACTCTTTACTAATTCCTCTATTGCCGCATTTCTACTACGTGGAACCGGCTCGATTCGGCTTGTCTCCCATTGTGCACCTCATTTCCTTTCCCTTCTTACCTTCAGAAACTTGTATTTGAGGAGTTACGACGTTTGTTGCCCACACCGGAACTGGCCTGGCGTTCCCTCTGCCGCTACGTTCCAAGTGTCTCTACGTATCAAATATGTGACATTCCTGTAAATGTATCACATGCTGTGGACAAATGTTTGAGGATATTGGAGAGATTCCACCCTTTTGAAGACATGGAAGCTTTGACAGTGTTCCAAGTAAGTGGACCTGGTGTCATCAGTTTCTGCCTCAACGCCATGTGGCTACGTTCTGACCAAAATAATGCAGTGTACGTGTGACGTCATCGCACATGCACAACGAAGGCGAAATTGATAAGCGGAATCGTTAAGTAGGCAGGCAAACGATTCCAAGGAATTGAGCTGCTGGGAACCGGTTCTCAAAAAGAACCGGTTCTCAATTCCAATCCCTGATCGTGATATATTGTATCGTGATCCTAGTATTGTGATTTGTATCATATCACCAGATTCTTGCCAATACACATCCCTAGCACGAGCATTCTAGATTCAAGACAACAAATATTTGCGTTCGTCACCATGTTTATGGAATGACTTCTTGTGTCATCTCGCGATAATAAATAAATCGCATTTGTGATTTAATGGAAAAACCAACATTACCACTTCTGCTTTTTGACATTTAGTAAATATCGGTAAAGTTTGCGCAATGTCCAACAGAAAAGCCACTACTGTCAGCTCTAAGACAGCAAACAATCATAGCAACACACTCTAGTTAACAGTGACAGCAGCAGCGCATTAATGCAACCACAACATGCTGACAGATCAGTCCAAAAAGCCTCCTATTGAAAGGCCTCAGCGCTGACACCTGTCAAGCACAGGTAGAGGTGACATACAACGGACAAGAGTAGAAGGAGGAGAAGGGGGTGGGGGGGTTTGAGGGGGGGTCTGACTTACACTGGAGGAGGGAATGCCTGGAGTGAACCATGACAGGCTTTCTTAAACTGGTGGTGATGGATCCGCCTCATGCTGACAGCTCAAACACCAGGCCTCCTCTGAACTGTCAGTGGTGTGAGGTGACGAGGGAAACAAACACGCGCTGTGAGAAAAAAACAAGGTCGGGCAGCAGGATGCACATTCAGTAGCGAAAGGACGGACAGATGTTTGTGTTGTTGTGCACCTCCTACCTTTGGAAGCATGCCACTACTACTGTTTAGGTCAGTGGTTCCAACCTTTTTTGGCTCCAGACCCCATTTTAACATCACAAATTTCTGGTGACCCCAGACATTCAAAACATAGATGTCTTTTTTTCTGTTTTTTTTTTTTTTGCTAAAATTAATTTGTTTTGATCATGTATACAATGTTGCAAATAAACCTTAATTTTAGAGGACATTAGTCTATATAATGTATATTATTCTGGACGGAGGCAGTAAATCCAGGTGTAGATTACTGCACAAAGGGAAAATGTGATTTTCCTTGGTCAGGATATGTACAGTCAGTCCAGCTGTGATTTACAAGGCTGACAATTAATACTGAACAAACAAGAACTCAAACTATGAATTTTGAAAGAGCTGCAGCATCTGAAACTGACCACAATGAACATTTGACAGATAAACGCACTCACAGTTGTCTGGTATGGATTGGGATTGTCTGTCAATTCACCATTTATTTTTATTAGTAAGGTTTTATTTTTTATTTGTATCAATTGCTCGAAATTCCAGGTGAGCACATTTGAATTCCAGGTGACCCCACATGGGGTCCCAACCCCAAGGTTGAAAAACACTGGACTAGAGTTATCAGTGTCTGCAGATACCTGGTGATAGCCACACAAACTCACTCCTCATTAATGTTTTTCTTCTTTTTTTTTTTTTTTTTAATTTTCAACTTTGTGATGACTGGCTGATACTGAATCAATATTTGATGATATCAAAGTGAAATCTGTCGTCACACATTTGGAGGCGAAGTCAAAAGAACTGATTAAAAAAATATGTTTGAATTTTTCAGCAAAAGCAGATGCATGAATGTTTGATATTAAAACAGACTATGATAGATGGTGAATGTAATCAGTGACTATAGTTTGCTTTAATGCACAATGTTTCAGGACTGCGAAGCCACTAGAATGAGGAAATAAGTGTTTTTTCTCATCTGGGGGAATAAAAATTCCCCTTAATAGTGAAAAGTTCAAGCAGTCATTTGTTGATTTTAATATGACTAATAAGCAACTAAAAAGTGGTACACATTAGAAACATATGTCCTTATTTATGACACTATTAAATATATATTTGACTGCCATTCCAATTTAGAAAGTCAGTCCTGTTTTATGCTGGTTCTGCACCTGTAGGAGAAAACAAGAGTAGAAGGGTGTATTTTTTAAAGGTTGAAAGTGTGAAAATGGTGTAAAGGAGGAGTGGAAAAACAGGCCATTCACACTAGAAATGCCGGTCCACGTGGTATGAGGAGGAAGGGGGTTAACAGACATGCAACAAGGGCACCAAGAGGTGAATGATGAAAACCATGTCTGGCAGTCATGCTCTTTTTCTATCTCTCGGTATCTTGTTCTGTCTTTCTTTTTTCCCTCCCCCTTTTTTTTTCTGTGTGGTGCCATCATAAACAGTGGTAATGCTAACAGACTAGCCCTGGAGCTTGCCTGCAGGGCCTGTACCATGGCAACAGGGCCAAACAGAACCCTGACAAAACCACAAATATATCGCAGAGGAGACGTTTCAGCTGCCGAGCTGTAGCGTAGACACAGAGACAGTCATGTATGCGCACATACACACACACAGACACGCACACGCACACACACACACACACACACACACAGACGTCAAACTGATGATAGACAAAAAAAGGTCGGCAAAATGAAATGCTGCGATAAACAGAACGAAGCCTTTGAACACACATTCATGTATGTTGTGGACACGGTATGTTTCATATGTTGTGCCACAGTCTGCGTTTTCCTTCTTGTGTACAGTGTGTCCACATGTGCATCTGTTTGTGTGTGTGTGTGTGTGTGTGTGTGTGTGTGTCCAGGTGGTTCCATTTAACCCTTTCCTTTGACTGTGACACCATTTAACCTGTGGGGCTGCTGCAGTGAGATTCTAGTTAACACCACATTTCCTGTTCCCTCAGCTGCATCTGGATGCAAATGGAAACACACACACACACACACCCACACACACACACTAGCATTCATCAGTGTTATTACCCTGGACTCTGCATCTGGACATGCAAATGCAAAAATGATCAACATGCTACAAACATGTGTGCATGTGGTCACACACATGAACCTAAAGCAAAGGAAAAAAAAGAGTCTATTGTTTAAAAAGTTCTATTAATACCTTCAAACATTACACAGACAAGATGCATGACATTTACAGGTAAATTATACCCTGTATTAAATATAATCTAGATCAGGAAAAACCTGTAATATTACCAGGTGTAACTGCGTTGTGTTTCAGGATCTGCTCAACCACGTGGTGTGTATGGATATTTGCAGATTAGCCAAACTCGTGAAAATTTACAGATGGAACAATAATGTCCCTGGTTGAGTTGGAGAGATTCACTGATTTGAATCGGTGGTCTGAGACAGATGTTTGCGATTCCACTGCACCAGTAGCTTCAGTGTGCATCGGATACAACTGCCAGTAAAATCTGTAATGTATCTTTGTTAGCGTGTCTGCATTGGTAAAACCCACAGTTACATCGATTATTACATATTTTATCTCCTCTGCACCTGTGTTTCTGAGGCACCTTGAAAGCACCATCACTATCTTTTGGCTTTTTGTTGTTAAGCTCCTAAGACCCAGGAAATACTAGCAAAGTACAAGCTTTTTTTTGTTTTTTATTAATATACTGGAAACATCATGATGCAACAGTTTTTTCAGATGCAGTTTTTAAAATTTGTATGGAATGTCCTTTGTAGTGGACAGTTTTCTTTTCTTTTCTTTTTTTTTTTTTTTTTGTATAAAGTTTTGAAACTCTGGTCCACAAATGTGGACAGAAAACCCATAGCTGGGTCTGAGGAGGTTAACACATACAGGAGTAGTTAGTAAACAGCAAACATAGAGGGAAGGAAACAACAGGTAAAGAGGAGGTATTCAGCGGACCTCTGAAGACACACAAGACCAAAGTTTGTTAGTTGTTTGTTTCACAGGGAAGAGAGAGGACAAAGAATTGCGATGTTAAGAAACCAGATGTTGGCTTGTAAATTTTGTACAGGGTGGGGAAGCAAAATTTACAATATTTTGAGGCAGGGATTGAAAGACAGTGTATGACCAATTAGTTTACTGAAAGTCATGAGAATTTATTTGCCACAAGAAATTGACATAATAGAAAATGTTTTTATTCTATGTGTCCTCCTTCTTTCTCAATAACTGCCTTCCACACGCTTCCTGAAACTTGCACAAGTGTTCCTCAAATATTCGGGGTGACAACTTCTCCCATTCTTCTTTAATAGTATCTTCCAGACTTTCTCCTAATAGTTTTGCTCATAGTCATTCTCTTCTTTCCATTATAAACAGTCTTTATGGACACTCCAACTATTTTTGAAATCTCCTTTGGTGTGACGAGTGCATTCAGCAAATCACACACTCTTTGACGTGTGCTTTCCTGATTACTCATATGGGCAAAAGTTTCTGAAAAGGTATGGATAATAGTGTTAGGTATGATTATGACATCAATATATGTTTGGTTTCAAAACACTGACGTAATGCCTGCTGAGGAAAAAACTAAATGTTCCTTGTGAATTTTTTGAAAAAAAACACTTATTCCCTCATTCTAGTGCTTCCCAGTCCTGAACACATTGTGCATTAAAGCAAACTATAGTCACTGATTACATTCACCATCTATCATAGTCTGTTTTTAATATCAACATTCATGCATCTGCTTTTTACTGAAAAATTCAAACGTATTTTTTTTAATCAGTTCTTTTGACATCCGCCTCCAAATGTGTGATGACAGATTCACTTTGATATCATTACATATTGATTCGTATCAGTCAGTCATCACAAATGTTAAAAAAAGAAGGAAGAAGAAAAAAAGAAGAAAAACATTAATGAGGAGTGAGTTTGTGTGGCTATCACCAGGTATCTGCAGACATTAATAGCTCTAGTCCAGTGTTTTTCAACCTTGGGGTTGGGGACCCCATGTGGGGTCACCTGGACTTCAAATGTGCTCACCTGAATTTCTGTAATTGATAAAAATAAAAAATAAAACCTTACTAATAAAAAATAAATGGTGAATTGACGGACAATCCCAATCCATACCAGACAAACTGTGAGTGCGTTATCTGTCAAATGTTCATTGGGGTCAGTTTCAGATGCGGCAGCTCCTTTCATAATTCATAGTTTGAGTTAGATTAATGTTCAGTATTAATCTGTCAACCTTGTAAATCTAAGCTGGACTGACTGTACATATCCTGACCAAGGGAAAATAAATTCTACCTGTGTGCAGTAATCTACACCTGGATTTACTGCCTTCATCCATAATAATATACATTATATAGACTAAATGTCCTCTAGAATTAACCTTTATTTGAAACATAGTATAGTAAACTATTACATGATCAAAAACAAATTAATTTTAGCAAAAAAAAAAAAAGTCTCCGTTTTTTTGAAAGTCTGTGGTCGCCAGAAATTGTGATGTTAAAATGGGGTTCTGGAGCCAAAAAAGTTTGGGAACCACTGACCTGGTCTATTTTTTCATAAAAAGGGGTTCAATTTGTGCAAAACTGTACTAATAATCCCTCATTTACCTCCATGCCAGCTGCAACAGTTTGTATGCAAGTGTTGTGGATCCTTTTACAATATGCTATGTTATCTTTTTTGGTCTCGTTGTCCTGGTCTAACAGACACAAAAGACAATTAACCTAATGAACCACTGTCCAGTCTGAGATACTGACATCATGACAATGTCCAAGATTATTTAAGTACACAGTCAACACTGCAACCAGTGAACCAGTAAATAATACATAAAGGGACTATGTATTTACCTGGGATTTAAAAAGTCACAATAAGACCCCATTCAGCTGCTGTATGAGTGTAGGATCTATTTGGGTCTGGAACAGTGGTAGCTGGTGAAATTATTTTTTGGGTGGGGTGCAGTTTTCGGATTGCACTAAAACCACATATACAACAAAGTATTAGCACCACTATTTTAAAATCGAATTTGATTTTAAAATAAAAATACACAGTATGTGTTTTCAGTCATTTATTTTGTATGTAAATTCCCCCGTCTACTCCTTCAAATATGCAAATTTTTCTATGACCCTAGAGTTAAACTCAAACATGTCCCTGACAAGTGTCTTCTCACACTGATAGTATGGACAATGCATTTACAGCAGAGGTGAAGGTGTGGGTAGATCGTTATGGTGTTATAACAGAGAAAATTACCGGCTAAAAGATGTTTACACTTATGCGGGAATGAACCATCGCCTCCCACAGCAAGGACCAGTGATGTTACCTACTGAACCAGTGGTGTAGGGCAGTTGTTGAAAATGTGTTATTTTCTGTGCAGGGGTTCAGCGGGTGTGATATGTTAGTGTTAATTTTGATTTAATGTGGTAAGTTTATTGGCCTTTTTGTGTTTGTTTTTGCATTTTTGTAGAGCTGCACCATGAGTGAGAGCCATAGGCCGAACAATGGCTTTACTCTTCATATAACTGTTCTTTGTCAATGTAAATGAGGCCTTGCCAAATAAAAAGCACTTCCTGTTCTGGCAAAACTATAATGAGCTAACTTCCTGCCTAAACTCCAATCAATGCTACAACTTATTAAATTGAATAGTTATACAAAGTAATTTAAATTGTAAAAGTTTTAAATCAACTTGGAATTGAGTCCAATGAACTGATGATATTAAGTCTAATGATTATACAAAGCAATTGACACTGCAACAAATTTTAAGTTAAATTAACTTGGCATTTAGTGTGTTGTACTTAAAATAGCAATTCCATTCAAATCAAGCATTTAAGTTAATCCACCTCAAGTTTTCATTAGTCATTACTTAATTTTTTTAAGGCAAACAGTTTCCCTCAAATTTTTTAAATAAACTCAAGTTATCCGGTCTTCCAGTGTACTGCATGAGCACAGTCCTATTATGTAATGGAGAGCCTCAGGCACAGGTTTTTGTTCCCAAACAGGAAATACGTCACGTTACCGCTCAGTAAACGACCGGAAAACATTTTAAACTCACTTGAATGCAGATTATACACACTGTGATAGCCGAGCAGTCAAGGTGCGTTTAAAAAGGAGCACAAACCCAGGATTTTGCAAAAAATACAAATTTCTTGTATTTTCTTCAGAGCGGTCAAACAAACACAACCTTCACCAACCAACCATCCAACACTCTAAATGACCTATATATATACGAAAAATGCACTGTGCATGTGACCAGCTATTCCATTTTTCCACAGGGGAAACACAATTTACACATACTAACTAACAGTTCTTTCTCCTTTTAAAAAACACCCCAGACTCATAAAATACACTATTTACAAATATGAACACAAAACTAATTACACAAACACCACTTACAAACACATACAGGGGTGGGGAAGCAAATGTACAATATTTTGAGGCAGGGATGAAAGACAGTGTATGACCATAGTTTATTGAAAGTCCATGAGAATTTATTTGCCACAAGAAAATGTCCATAATAGAAAATGTTTTGTATTCGATGTGTCCTCCTTCTTCTCAATAACTGCCTTCACACGCTTCCTGAACTGCGCAAGTGTTCCTCAATATTGGGGTTGACAACTTCTCCATTCTTCTTTAATAGTATCTTCCAGACTTTCTCCTAATAGTTTTGCTCATAGTCATTCTCTTCTTTCCATTATAAACAGTCTTTATGGACACCTCCAACTATTTTTGAAATCTCCTTTGGTGTGACGAGTGCATTCAGCAAATCACACACTCTTTGACGTTTGCTTTCCTGATTACTATATGGGCCAAAGTTTCTGAAAAGGTATGGATAATAGTGTTAGGTATGATTATGACATCAATATATGTTTGGGTTCAAAACAACTGACGTAGTGCCTGTGAGAAAAAAAACAACTAAATGTTCATTGTAAATTTTTGCTTCCCACCCTGTATATATACTTATTTACAGTTATCCTGACACCAAAACACCCCTCCTTCAACCACCCCATGTGTGCTACCCTCCCAGAACCTTTAATAGTGTCCAAGCCCCCTGGTTGGCATCTACACCTTCCCCAAAATATTCTAAAAAATAATGCCAGTACATTACTTTATACAATTTTACCACTGCTATACACCTTAAGACTAACTATGCACTGACTTTGTGATATAACGCAGGCACATTATGCCACGCCCGGCAAAAGAGGACCGCTGCACACACCGGCTCACCATCCCCTTGCTGGACCCACTCCATCAAATAATTACTCTCTAAACAATATTCAATAAAAGATATGTTTAAACATATTGTGGTGACTATTTCTTTGTGCTATGATTTAATGCTTACATACAGTTATTCAATTTACTAATATAATTAATACCGGACGTAACGGCTACCCGCCATCACAACCTACTCATGGGCTGTATCATGGATAGCTCGTTTATTTAAATATTCATGTTTTGTATTTTATTTGTAGATGATTCCTATCATGTTCTTCTTCATGTGAGACAGGTGGGGCGGCGTCCTAACCGCCCTCTGTTGACGAGCCGCCACTGGTTTTGACCATTTGCATAAAAAACCAGCTTACTCTTCTAACGTTAAAGGTGAAGTATTCCTGGTATAAGGTAAATACACACCAACAGGCCATCACTTTGTAAACTGCAAACACTCTTGATAAGATAATTTAACCTGTTTAAACCCTGACCATATTTTCAGGGGAAGAACGCCCTAAAAAGACATACCAAAGTAAAATGAAGAATTACTTATAATACTTACAATAATAAGGTTCATATGGATGTTCTTGGTGTCTATGGACATTTACAGACCTCACAGAATCTTTTCCCATTGTCTAAAATACTGTATCTATTACTCTGCCGAGTAAACTGTAACAAACTAAAATTGAAATTAGAATTTTTTTCCTCACCTGTTTTTTTTCCGGCTGGATTGACGATGATATGCATAAATTAATTGTTCATGTCGGAGATTTTTAATAGTGTATATTCACCCCCCAAAGATTAAAAATCATGTTTGAACTTAAGTTTGCACTAAAATACACTTTTGATGTACTTTTATTAACATTAGGGTCTAAACTTTGAGCAAAAGTTGAAAAAAAACATCCATTGTTCTGATTTATTATATTTTTATAGTAGATGAATATTAATATAATTTTTTCGGCAGGCCTGATAGGGCTAAAGGGGTTTTACTGTAACGTGACAATAATAAAAACAGAACATTCTGACGGGAATAGTATTTGTTTTCCCTCCCTTTGGCCTTTGTGAGGGGGAGTAGCCTGTAATGTTGCAGAAGTACTTGCTGTTACTTGCTTTTCCTCTGGAGGACTGGCTCATGTTTTACAAAAAGCCGGAGGAAGAACCAGGAGCTAAGCGCAGAAGTCTGGCACAAAACTGTTGATTTTCTCCTTAATTCTTGTCTGTTATTCAATGCTTTTCTTGCCAACTGTGCTCCTGAACGACACATTTCCACTTGTTTATATCTGGACAGTGTGTTGAATGGAAACATATTTCCTTGCATGTGTTTGGTTTGGCTGTAATCTCCATTTATTTCACAACAGGTATTAAAAATATACACTGAGATATAAATGTGCTTGCTGAGCACTATGTCAGAGAAGAAGAAAGTCCAGCCTCAGTCTTTTGTCCAATTTCCATTATTGAGTTCCATTAATGCAGAGGAACTGTTGCAGGTTTACTAATGATGGGTTTACTGGAGAAAAGCATCACATTCAGGATAGAACTGATAATAAATATAGAAAGTAATCAAATGACTTTAACTTAGCCCATAAAGACCCAGTGCTACTTTTGTGTCAGTTCCCAAATGATTTTTTCTTGTATTTCTACTTTTCATAACTGATTTATCACCATTTTTTTTTGTTTTTTTACAAGATTAGCCTCTGTATTTTGAATTTTTTAATGTAAATCATATATTTTCCTCTGTTTAACTCATAGATCATGTAGATGTTCATGAAAACTCAGAGTAAATTCAAAGTTAATTACATCAAAACAGAGAAAAATTAAGAAAATGTTACAACTCCAACTCCATGGGTTTTACTGGTGAATCAATGTTGTAGAAGATGACGGTGTTTCCACGGTAACTACGGAGCCTCTGAACGTCCAAATGGAGCATATCTGAAGACCATGAAAAGATGAATAACTGTATTTTACACCAACATGGATTGATAAGATTAGTAGATCAACAGATATGAAACAGTTTATATCTATAGATGGTTTGTGTCACTGGTGGCTGTTTGGGTCTTTATGAGTTAAAAACAGTAAATATTAACATTAGAGAACAATTCTAACAGCAGTCAGATGTATTCATTATCCTTGCATTATAATTTGTTCATGTAGTTCTCTACAACCTTGACCTTTCACCATCACATCATACATGTGTGTCCGGGTAAATGTTTATATGTTTAATAGTTTAAATGACAGACAACGCAGCTTCTCATTGATGGTTTCAGTCGCATGGCGCCCTGCAGGGAAAAATCTCACATGACAGTGGTTCAACACACAGCTGTCAATTTAACACCTGTTCCAAACCACAGACACTTTGATCACTCTGAAAGGAAACTGAGACAAAGATAGGTGATCAAGTTTTGGCACTGGTAATGCACCGCTCACATGCAGTTTTTAACCCTTTTCATGCATAGTGTCACTCCAGTGGACAGTTCTTCCCAGCTGTTCTCTTGTATATTCATGGGTTTTGTTGTTTTAGTTCCATATCAGCCAACACAGTGGACACTAATGCATCATCCCATACATTGTAATTCAGACCATTACTGTAACTTTGCTGTTCTTGATAAACCTCATCTGCACTGACATGTTTCAGTGTAAATCAGTTAGTTGTTTTTTTTTTTTTTTGTTGTTTTTTTTTTAAAATATTATCTCCATGAAAAGAGTAATAATTAGCATTAGAATATGTTAAAATGAGAGAAAACATCTGATTTATTTATTTATTTCATTGTTTTAAATATCAATTTCTGATATTGGGTTTTAAACACGTTTCTTTACTTCAAAAATTAAATGCATGGACATTTTTGGTAACTCCATGAAAAAAAAAAACAACTTGATCACATTGTTGTTTGTTTTTTTCATGCCTACACTCAGAAAAATTATTCTTGGCTCTAATAAACATGAAGTATATTTTAAAGTAAAATGTAACTGAAATATATGAAATTTAAAGTTTATTTATCCAAAAAAGTCAAACCTAATGTGAATATGCTTAGTATAAAGTGAATCTAAACAAATAAAGTAAACTTTATTTACTAGATCACATAAAAAAGCTGAGCGTCACAGTCAACACAATTTATGTAAAAGTTTGCATTAACTAAAGCAAATCTGACTGAAGGTATTTAATTTATTCATATTGACTCAATATGATAGAAAAAACATTGTATTAAATGCAACTCCTTACATTAAACTTATGTAATAAAATTACATGGAAAATTGACATGTAATTGAAATACATAAAGTCAACATTTTTGGCTTAATTATTTTTTGAGTGTATGGAGGAATTAAAAACACTCAAGAAAAAAAATCTTAACAAAGGTTCTTGTAATTAAATGCATGAAAGGGTTAATCGGTGAAAAACAGCCAAACCCCTGCAGAGCTGCACTTATGGACGTTTCCATCAACAGGCCAGAGTTACCTGAGGGGGAGGAACCCTCATTTAACACTGGTGCAGCATCCATGTGTAGACCATCCAAAGTTCAGCGTATTTTACATCTGCTGGGATCAGTACTGTTGTTTCAGATGTAAATAACAAATTCTTCAGTGACAAAGGACAGACTCTTTACCAGTGGCAATTTCCCATAGACTGCAAGGGAAGGCCGGCTTCCCCTAAAATTACAAAAATTAAATGGTTAAATATGTTCAGTTGTGTTGACATTTCATTGACTACAAATGTGTTAGAACACGTTCATCTCACAGACGAGTTTGTTCAGAATCTGTCATACCTGCTGCCAGACGCTAGTCTGGTTTGTCTGTCTTTATGTTTTGTTTGTCATTTCCTGTTTTATTTTGTTAAGTTTTCCCTCATGTGTCTTGTCCGTCGTCTTTACTTCCTGTTCCCCGTTCATCCTGACCTCTGTCCTGATTACCTGTCTCCGCCCTGATTTGCTCCACCTGTGTCTAGTTGTCTTCCCTCCCTTTTGTGTATTTAAACCCTGTCCTTTCCCCCTGTCAGTCGCCAGTTTGTAACTCTCGTAGTTCTTACCAGCGTCTTGACCTCGTTTGTTCGTTTTGTCTGCCTGTTGTGACCCTTTTTGGATTCCTCGGTTTTTTGCCTACTGCCTGCTCCCTGTCGGTTTTTGTCTGCCTCTTTGGATTTCCTGGTTTCGATCTTCTCGCCCTGACTTTCTGGTACGTGAGTATTTGTCTAGCCCTTATGTCCTGTTGCCTGAGTGATAGCCTGCCTGTGCATGACCTGTTTCCGTCCCTGACCTCCCTTTGCTTTTCCCCAGTCGGGGAAAATACCCCAAACGCCGCTCGGGAGACGGGCTTGCCGCCCTCGAACCGGAGGACGAATCAGAGGAGGATACCTCCCACCTTTATCCTCAAGATTCTGTCATTATTATTATTCTTCCACCTGTGTGTGAATAATAAATCCAATGAACCTTATTTTTGTGTCCGAGTTCCTGCATTTGGATTCAGTGTTTGTACTAGCCGCATTACAGAATCAGTTTTATCACAAATCAACGGACTCAATGTTGTTCACTTCTCATCCATTCAAATCAAATCAAAGTTTATTTCTATAGCACTGTACAACAACATATTGAAGCCCAAAGTGCTTTACATCTAAAAGCACGATTATAGTATAAAATAAAAAAAAAACCAACAGGTTAATCAGGTACCATAAACATGCATAAAACAATAGGACACAACACACATTGATTAAAGAGACCACAGGTTAAAATCTAAGTGTCTCAGTGCTGAGGGTTCAAAGCCAGTCTAAACAGGTGAGTCTTTAACCTGGACTTGAACAGGGGCAGGTCAGTGAGGACTCGCAAATCCGGAGGCAACGAGTTCCACAGTTTTGGAGCGGCAACAGCAAATGAACGATCAGCCCACTGTTTGTATCGGAACCTGGGGACATCCAAAACCATCAGGGAGGACGATCGGAGGGCTCTGGTGGGGCGGTGAACTGTTCAAATCTCAGATAAATATGGGGGAGCCAGACCATTCAAAGCTTTAAAAACAAACATTAAAATTTTAAAATCAACATAATGGCGGACTGGGAGCCAGTGGAGAGAAGAGAGGATGGGGCTGATGTGGTTGAATCTGGAGGAGTTGGTCCAGAAACGGGCAGCTGCATTTCGTACAAATTGTAGACGATGGAATGAAGACTGAGTGAGGCATTACGATAGTCCAGACGGGAACTGATAAAAGGATGGGTCGCTCTCCTCCAGATCTCTGCGAGAAAGGGATGGCTTCACTTTGGCTAAAAGGCGAAGCTGGAAAAAACTTGCTTTAACAACTTGCAGTAATCTGTTTCTCAAGCTTCAGCTGACTGTGGTTCCTGACAGCCTGGCTCACAGGGGCTGGAGGAGGTTGGATGGTGCATTATAGTGCAAATCACAAGGGCCAAAAATTATACAGTCACTTTTGTTCTGGTTGAGGTGAAGAAAGTTTTGAGCCAACCATACTTTAATGTCTGAGAGGCAGGTGTGGAGAGAGTCTAGTGCGTAAGTGCATACATTCCCGTTGCGCTGTTTTCTCATTCGATCTCTGCTCAGTGCATTTGTCCGTAGATGCTCAGCGTCCATGCACTTCAATGGGACTGAGTGGAACAGTTTTTTTCATTGCCTCAAAACTGGACGGTAATTGGATAAATGCCACCATGTTGTCCCGCCCCCAGACGCTCGGTGTCTCTGGGGGTGAATGGAGCTGTGGGCGGAGCTCGGCCGGGCTGGACGCTGAGCTTTGGAGGATTAGTCGAAAGGCTGAATCCCGTTTGATTGACAGCTAGTTTGAGATCTACTCCTTCACTGACACAGTTCAGTTTAATACCGTCGCACATTCTGCTGTGAAATCGAGAGAGAAACCACTACGAAATTACTTGTTTGTTTCTTGCACTGTAAATAAAACACACTCATTGTACTTCCTTGTTTCAACTTAACATAATTTCAACGTTTCTTGTTTACTTGGTACGATAAGGTCACTGAGCATTTTCTAATCCACATGATGACAGCCCACAAAACTACACCACGGTCGGTCCAGGAGGTTCAGATGTAAAAATTCAGCGTGACTTTGACGAGACAACACGCAACGAGTGAGTTTTATCAGCAACTCTGAGCAGACGACATGGAAGTAACGCACCGCATCGCCATGACGTCCAGGTACTGGAAAGTCTGTAGTATCCTATAATGGAAACGGTCTCCAGGAATAGGACCTGGTTCCCGAGTCGAGCCGGTTCTACGTAGTGGAAACGTGGCATATGAGAGCCAGTACTTTCTGAAGTCAGCATCTAGTGGTCATCAGTGGTATTACAACCTTAGTATTTCCTGCTTTACTGTCCAGTGCTTTGTCCACCCACCCAGCCCCTCAGCCTCCTCCCTCTGGATGTTATCATTGCAGTCATGTTTTTATCGAACTATATCCCTTAATGTGCTACGTCTTGTCACTTAACATTCAAATCTGACATTTTGTGCCATGTCCCGCCACACAGCACCACCCTGAGCTGCCCTCCTTATCCTGTCATTGTTACATAGGCTGTGTGAAAACTGCACGGGCCGCAGAACCACTGAGTTCCAAGCCCATGAAGTCACATGGACTCGGAGATTACAGGCCCCCGTAGGCTCACCCACAGCTCATATCACAGAGTTTTGACTTCCTCACCCTTTCATACTCTCACATGTTTGATAAAGTCAGAAAAAAAGGAATGAAGGGTAGGTGAGCCGCTTTAACCCATAAAGACCCAAACATCCACCGGCAACAAAAACCATCTACCGATGTCAAATATTAACCCTTTCATGCATAGTGGTCACTCCAGTGGACAGTTCTTCTACAGCTGTTCTCTTGTATATTCATGGGTTTTATTGTTTTAGTTCCATATCAGCCAACACAGTGGACACTTATGCATCATCCTGAACACTTTAATTCATACCATTATTGTAACTTTGCTGTTCTTGATAAATCTGATCTGCACTAACATGTTTAAGTGTAAATCAATTGCTTGTTATTGTTAATAGACTGTAATTAACCATTTTTCTTAAACAAAAAGTTTTTTTTGTTTATTTTTGCATATTATCTCCATAAAGTGAATAATAACTAATATTAGAGTATGTTAAAATGTGACAAAACATCAGATTAGCAGCGTTTTAAAAAAAATTATTTCATACTTTTCACTTAGTATATGTCATATCAGTCCCCGGACTTCTACTTGTTTTGTCTGTCTTGTGTGTCGTTTCCTGTTTTATTTTGTTAGGTTTCCCTCATGTGTCTTGTCTGGTGTCTTTACTTCCTTTTTGTGTTCACCTTTTCCCTGATTACCTGACTCCTCCCTGATTGTCTCCACCTGTGTCCAATTGTCTTCCCGCCCTCTTGTGTATTTAAACCCTGTGTTCTCCCCTGTCCATTGCCAGTTCGTTTCCTCCTTTTGGTGTGTTAACTTACCAGCGTTTTTTGGATCCTGTTTGTTTGCCTGCCTGTTGTGACCCGTTTGCCCTTTGGACCACCGTCTCTGCCTGTCCCTCGTCTGCCTGCTCGTCTGTCTTCGACCTGGTTCGTCTATCACACCTGAGAATTCGCCTGACCCCTGTCTGTTCATCCGCCTCGGTGCCCTATCCTGGTTTCGACCCCTGCCTGGACTATCGGTACGTGAGCCTGCCTATCCCCATGAACGTTTGCCTGAGTGATTGTCCTCCCGTGTATGACCTGGTCTGTCCCCTGACTCTTCTGTGTTTCTTCCTAGTCGGGTTCCCCTCGTGTGCTCCCGACCAGGGCTGTAAAGTGGTTCTCCTGGATTCCGAAACCAAGACGGTTCCCCACCACAGCCACACTGAAGAAAGATCCATTACTTTCCTGTGTGAACTATTATCTCTGACTGTATTCAATAAATCCCCTTTAATTGTATTTCCGTCTGAGGGTCTTGCATCTGGGTCCGGTTCTCGTACCATCAGTCCTAACAGTATATCAGTAAATACATGTTTCTTTGCTTCAAAAAGTAAACACATGGTGTCCAGCTGAGTGGATATTTTTGCAACTCCATGAAAAAAAGGTTCATTAAAAAAAAAAATTTCAATCGCATTGTTTTTTTCATGCCTAAAGAGGAATAAAAACACTCAATATTTTGATTGGGGTCAAAACATGGTATTCGAAATCTCTCTGACGGGATATTTTAGAGACAATTTGACCCACATTTTTATTTTTAAATTCATTTTTGCTTTAGTTGAACCATAAGGGATTATCCAAAACAAGGAGGTACTTTATAATGAAATAAATGTTGGAATGGCAATCAATTAAAGTTCTCTCTCTGACGGGACATTACTGTGTTTTGACCCATTAAGGTTCTCGTAATTCATGCATGAAAGGGTTAAAGCAGTGTATGACGTTCATCACAAAATTTTTCTTCAAATTAGTAAAACCCCAGTCATATCCTAATTACCTCTATTCCATTAGTCTGTCTTGTGCTTATGCAAGGCAAGGCAAGTTTATTTGTATGCCACATTTCAGCAACAAGGCAATTCAAGGTGGTTCACACAGGACATTGAAATACAACGACAGGGAAAAAGAAACACATTTAAAACATTATAAAAGAAACATGTAAAAGGTGATTAAAAACAGCAAGAAAGAAAACAAGACATAAAAAAAAAAAAGAATCACTTCCTTCACAGTGAACAACTTCGTAGATGACTCCATCATAAACACAGTCCACTTGTTTACAAAACAAACCAAAAACGTCACTCTGGCTTTTCGGAAATTTTGTCGGGAAGTGCATTGTGGGAATGGTGACCAAGTGAAAGTGGTTTCTCACAGATTCATCAAGAAAACGAACCAGGTCGCTACAACATAAACGTCTTCAGTCCTCCAGGGTTGTTTTACAGAATGAGTCTAGTTTGTGGATGGAGGTGAAGGACACATTTGGGTTCAGCTTCACCAACAGACAGACAAACTGCATTGTGGGAATTCCCATTCCCATAACGCACTTTGAAAAGCCCAGAGTGACGTTTCAGTTTGTTCTGTAAACAAGTGGACTGTGTTTATGATGGAGTCATCTATGAAGTTGTTCACTGCGAAGGAAGTGATTCCAGTGCAGAAGACCCAAGCAGAGCATTTACAGTTCATGGAGACCACAGGGAAATGTTGGAAAATGAAGAATTCCATTTGAAAAAGCAAAATATCACTCCTTTAATATCTGTTGATCCACTAATCCTACCAGTCCATGTAAATAATTGGTGTTAAATACAGTTCTTCATCTTTTCATGGTCATCAGATATGAGGCTCCATAGTTACCGTGGAAACACTGTCATCTTCTACAACACTGATTCACCAGTAAAACCCATGGAGTTGGATCAGTGACAGTGGATGGACACACATGATTTTACTTTCAGTTAAAGCTATACCTACCGATGTGGCATTTCTCACAGCACTTTGTAAAAGTTTGAACATGAACAACCCTCCTCCCTCCAAAGCCCCGCCCACTTCCCTCTGCCTGAGCTCCTCCTCTCACCTGATGTGCACAGAGGAAGCAGAGGCGGAGGTCTGGTCCGCTTCGGTGTGTCCGTGGACCCCTCCCTCAGTAATCAGATACATCATCCACCTGCTGCAGCTCCTGTTCCATCAGTAGACCCTGAATTTAAGGGTGTGGTCTGTGCAGCGCTGGGTCAGTGTCTTCACTGCACCACGGAGATGAGGTGTCTAGGCGATGGGCGTGTGCACTGTGAATGCGTGGCCCCCGCGAATTTTCCGTGGACATTTGAAGTTTCATAGTCCATACATTTATCATCCTACATAATCCTAGACTGTGTGACACCATGTACATGTACCTGTATGAGTCCCACCGTCATAAAGCTGAGCTTCCTGCAGACCTGTCTGTTCAGGTCCAGTACACCAGACTACTGGACTTTTATCTCCATCCTTCATTCATCAGACTCCTGTTTGTTCCCCTTAGTTGTTGTTTCTGTTAATAGATCCGTTTTTTCCTTCCACATGTGCATTCCAGTTCTATCCATACACATTCTAGACAGGAGACTGTGGTCAGTGACAGGAGAAGCAGCGCGAGTGAAGCGTCTCTGCATCCGATATGCGGAGACGGCAATAATGGATCGGATGCTGTATGGCCGTAATGGATGATTGACAGGAGGCTCAGCTAGGTTTGGCCAATTATTTCATTTGGACCGAATAAAATGATTGGTCAGACTTTTATTAGAAATATATGAGAAATAAACATTTTTCAGTTTCAATACCTGGTGGATTTCTTTTACATTTTAGTTTGACACATGCTTATTAGGAGCATTTTAAGATGACAAAAGAAAAGTGTAAAAATGCCACATCATACGTTAGAGCTTTAATGATATCTTTACTGAAAAAGTCACTTTTTCTTCAGTTTTCTCTGTTTTGATAAAAAAGCTTTGAATTTACTCAGAGTTTTCATGAACATTTAAATTAAATATAGGAAAATACATGATTTACAGTGACAAATGTAAAATGCAGAGGATAATATTACAATAAATGGAGATAAATCACTTACAAAAGGTCAAATAGAGAAACATTCATTTGGGAAATGACACAAAAGTCACCCTGGGTCTTTATGGGTTAAAAGTCCTGCAGATATTAAAAAATAACCATTGTTTCCTTCACTGTGCTGGATGAAAGAGTCCAGTGCATGTTCATCTTCCTGTATGTGTTGTCTTTGGTCTTAAACAAACACGTAAAAATCAATTTTATTACAGCTCCAAGACCTGGAACTGAGTCGGAGGTTTAATTTACTCACATTCGCCTTCTCTCTCCTCTCCTCTCGCTCAGCCCAAAGCCATTATGGTTAGATGAAAATGTGCTTATTACACAACCCCAAAACCCCCTCCCTGCAACAAGACATATTTGTCCATCATAAAATGCTGCATTAATAACCCATCACACGTAGCTTGCCCAACGCTGTATATTTATCTTAGCCTTTGCCTAGCGTGCAAGGAAAACAAACACACCACTGCGGTCGATCAGGCGGCGCGAGAGAATGGAGAATGTGGCCTCGGGTATGTATGATATGCTATGAGTGGTTTGTTTAGAGCTGCAAACTTGGAGCGGCGAAGTGAATTAAACCCGACCAGAGTCACATGATGAACTCCTTATCAGTGGAGTTTGAAAGCTTCTGAGGCTGAACTAAATTGATTTTCTTTCCCCCAAAATATTAGTTAAAGCGAGGGTTTAATGGGTTCTTAATGGGCTCAGTGTGAAGTTCTACAAGCTGCTGTATAGAGTGATTAGGCCGAATACAGGGAAAATATAAGAACAGGGGGATGACACACACTGATGAGTTATGAATCGACAAGGATTTCTGAGTAACGGGTCCGGGTCAAAGGTCAAATCTATACAGGGCTGTCCACAAAACTGGGTTTGTTTTGGTCCCTGGCACTTTGGCAGCTTTTTAAACCCAATAATAAAAGAGAAATTTAGACTTGTTTCCCCCCAGGATGGACCGAATGATGACCTCAGATAAATGCACATAAAATATACTCCTGCTCTGAGCCATCCCATAGATTAATGCAGTTTTAATCAAATTTTGGGGCCAATATAGGATCAAAAACAGGACAGGAAAAGCTACCTACACTGTAAAAAAAAAAAAGATACCCCCTATCTACTCAATAAAATTAAGGCAACACATTACAATCAATACTTTTAATCAAATTTCACTGTGTTTGGTATTGAGTAAATGTTAATTAAATGAAGCCCTTAATAGTTATCCATTTAACATGAGTAGATTCAAATGCTAAACAAAATGGAATTAATTAAAAACTAAACAAAAATACTGATTTGATACGAAAAAGATAAACTTCTTAATGCATAAATAGTACTTATAAAAATGTCTTTAATTTTACATTTCAATGATGTATAATTGAGCAATAATTGTATACACTGATCAGTGCATTAATTTGAATTCAATCAAAGCAATTAATTAGATTAATTACTCAATTTTAAGATTAAGATTTATTTAAGATTAAAAATTACAAATTTTTAATTTGTAATTTTTCTTATACAAGAGATAGGGGTGGATGCCTTCGAGCCAGCTACCTCCCACTGCCCTCGCCAAAGACCGCGGCCATACCACCAGGGGGCTGAGGGTCGGGAGAGGCAGGTGCCAGGCATCTTATTTTTAAAATAGGACCCAAAGTGCTTCCAAACTTGCTTCATAACATTCGTCTACATCTGGTTTGAAATTTTAAGCCCCTCTGTCCTGTTTTTAGGGACATTAACTCATGTTCATAAGTTAGATTAGGTTTTGGGGGGGTGGGTGGATAAAAAATGTTATCATGATAAACATTTTTATTCCAGTCGGTATTGATTAATGGCACAAAAAATGTCAAATATTTATTTCATGATCATTGTGACTTTAAATGCTAAGTTAAAGAAGTAGTTATGTGAATTACTCATAAAACATATAATGAGACAAAAATTACAAATAAGGTGAAACCTTGTTTTTATCTGCTGCATGTAAAGTGTCTTTGAGTTATAAGAAAAGCGCTATACAAATAAAATGTATTATTATTATTATTATTATTATTAATAATAATAATAATAATAATAATAATAATAATAATAATAATAAACCTGATGAAACATCACAAAAGTTGCGACACAAATGACCCAACCAGACAAAAATTTAGGGGAATATGTGTCAAAAATGCTGCACAAGATATGAGACAGACACAATATAAAATATGTGACAGAATGAAACTGATGCAAAATTTGGCAACGAAAGGAAGATATAAGACACAACACACTGTAAATGCTTTAACACAATAAGAATGACTAAACAAGATGAAAATTTGGTAAAATACAAAAATACTCTCAAAGATATGATTTGAATACAATGCAAAATATTTTACAATATGAAGTAATATCAAATACGTAATGAGACAAACAGCAAAGATGCAAAAGATGTGAAAGATGCAACAGAACAAAAAAAATCCATCAAGTTGAAATGTAAGACTTTATGCAGTAGATGACAAACGACACAGAAAGTAAAACAATGCAACAGGACAAAGAAGTACATGATAAAAATATGCAACAAGATGAAAATCATGTAAAAAGATTGTTATTTGTGTTGTCCTGTTTAAACATGACAAGTATTTGCAAAAATCTACAAAACATTCTAAACACTGAAAATATGACTAAAACTATGTAAACAACAAATCACTGAAACTTTTCATAAATGTTTTAGTTGAGAATGTGAAGACAATTAACGTAAAAGCCCAAATTTAAACGTGTTATGATAATGATGAACTTAATTTCCTCCATAATTACCTCTCTTTCTCTTTCTCTCTCATTTCACTCTGGACGTATGATGTACATACGAGCGCAGTCGTCCCTGTCCCCCCATGTTTTTGCGGGTTACCTGTCGGGGACTCGACCTGGTGCAGGACTCTGGCTCAGGTGATCACCACATCATCAGCCTCAGAGTCACACATGTCTGAGTCTGTGTCTGCAACCTGCAGGTTCTGAGCATGCTCAGAACGATCCGGCATAAATGGTCCAATGGATGAAAACAAAAACTCTCATGCAATTCAAAATTTTCCGTCGGCCACTGGTGTGTGTTTTTGTTTCACATGCCAAACTAATTTTCTACCACCATTGGTGCTTGACAGGAGTTAATTTTATGCCCTGAGCATGGTACTGCGCTTCCCATCAACTGTCATGGCCATAGCAACGTGATTGTAGAGGATATTGTCTTCAAAATGACTAATATCTCCCAAAATATTGGTCTGATCAACTTGCCATTTTCACTAGTGTTTGTTTATTGACCAAAAATCCAGAAGTGTGAAAAACTGCCGTAGTCAGATCTGTACGGATTTAGTGATGCCTGAGACACACACACACAAACAGAGTCCACTTCCCTTTTATAATATAGACGTTCTAAAGCACAGATGTCAAACATGCATCCCAGGAGCCTAATTCGGCTCACCAAAGGGTCCAATCCGGCCCGTGGGATGAATTTGTGAAATACCAAAATTACACTGAAGATATTAACAATCAAGAATGTTAAAATCATTTTAGGTCAATTCAATCTAAAGTGGGTCAGAACCAGTAAAATACCATCAGAATAACCTATCAATAATGGAAACTGCAAATATTTCTCTCTGTTTTACTGTAAAAAAAAAAAAAAAAAAAAAAAAAAAAAACAATTAAATTATACAAAAATGTTTACATTTACAGACTAACCTTTTACAATAAAAAATGTGAATAACCTGAACAAATATGAACAACCTTAAATGTCTTAATAGAAGTATGTGGAGTTTTACTAATATTCTGCCTGTTATTAAATGTTTTGTGTATTTGTAGAACCATTGTGATCTGTAAGTTGTAATAGAACAGAATAATAGAATAGAATGTCTTTAAGATAAGATAAGATAAGATAAGATAAGATAAGATAAGATAAGATAAGATAAGATATTCCTTTATTGATCCCACAATGGGGAAATTCACAGTGTTGTCAGCAGCAAACATACACATAAACATACACATACATGTAAAACAAACAGTCATATAAATCTGAAAAAAAAAAAAAAAGTTTAAAAAGTGTTTAAAAGGAGAGCGCAAATACAGTTTGATATGAATGAAGTGCAAAAAATATATAAATTCGGATTTCAATATATACAGATTTGTACAGGTGCGGTTTTAGATATATAAATATGGTGCCTATAGACAGTGATGGACATCATAAATGGAATGGAGGGAGGGTTGTTATCACATTTATTGTCATTGTACGGGTACAGCGAAATTTTAAAAAGTGCACTTGTCCAAGGTGCCATAAAAAAGTATAAATAATGCATATGAAAGAGTATAAAAACTAAAATAGAAAAGAAAAACCCTGACAGCATAAATATAAAAAAAGCAGCGTAAAAAATAATGTTACTAGAAGTATAAAAGACACATAAAACACATAATGCACATGTATAAATGATAAAGTGAGACATAATTTTGCTAAAATTGCACTTATTTTTCTTCAGAATTTTCAGGGTGTTCATATTTGTTCATGTTATGTTCAAGTACAGATTGCAAATGTTTACAGAATCTTACTTTTTTCACTCAAAAACACAGAGAAAACTTTGGAGTTATTATTCATAAGTTCTTATCCTATTCTTTATATTATTTGACTGGTCCGGCCCACTTTAGATCATATTAGGCTGAATGTGGAACTGAACTGAAATGAGTTTGACACCCCTGATATAAAGTGTGTCTGATTTTGTCTTGTGATCATCATCTGTATGATCACATGAAGAGGAAGAAAAGGTCATTACTAATGTTCGGCAGCTCAACCCTCTGCACCTTTGGCCACTGTCAGGTCTGCAAACTTCAAACTGACCATGGGATTTTCCTCTGTGCTCCAGTACACTCAATCCCCAGTCAGAGTTTCCTGCCATCCCAGGATTCAAACTGGCAACCCTCTGGTTCACAGGCCTCCCTCTCCAGTCTCCATCACACCATTGCCTCATATTTTCATTTGGTGGGTGATAGTCCACCGACGCTGTGGTACGAGGGGATTGGAATACGAACGTATCATTACTGGTCCATTGGGAGAGGCTTGAAAAGATTAATGATCGTTTCAGTCAATATGAGGAGTTATGGCTGCTGGGGTTGTCATGGTAACAAGCTGCAGTTGAGCGTAGGTGGGTAAACAGTGTGGTTTGTGTTTTGGACATGGTCTTGTGCTGTTTCTGTGTGAACTGAATATCTACAGTATGTGTTGAGTGTGTGCACGTATGCATAGAGTGGTGAAGTGTATATGTCGTGTGTGTGTGTGTGTGTGCATGTGCGCGCGTGCACGAGTAACGTCTAAATTATGTGGTTCATATCGTGTATTGTTAGCGCCCCCTGATACTTGTTTTCACACAGACCTTTTGGATTGTTCATGTTTTTCCCACACTTCCCAACTTTCCTGAAATGACATTTATCTTTAAGAAAGTAGAGCACAGGTGTCAAACATGCAGCCCGGGGGCCAAATCTGGCCCGCCAAAGGGTCCAGTCTGGCCCTTGGGATGAATTTGTGAAATGCAAAAATTACACCAAGATATAAACAATCCTTTTAGTTCAGGTTCCACATTCAGACCAATTCAATCTCCAGTGGGCAGGACCAGTAAAATACTGTCATAATAACATATAAATAATGACAACTCCAAAATTTTCTCTTCGTAAATGTAAATATTTTCATGTATTTACACTAAAACAAAGTAGAATTTTGCAAAAAAAAAAAAAAAAATATGAATAACCTGAACAAAAAAAATGAACAACCTGAAATGTCTTAAGAGAAGTACAATTTTAACAAGATTCTGCCTGTTACTACATGTTTTGTGTGTTTGTAGCTCCACTGTGATCTGTAAGTTATAATGTACATGCGTAAATGATAAACTGAGGCAGAAAACTGTTAAAATTACACTTTCTTTTTCAGTTTGTTCATGTTTCTCACATCTTTTGAAAGGATAGTTTGTAAAGCTTTTCATAATGTAAAAGTACTTTTTTTTGCTGTAAAATAGAGAAAAGTTTGGAGCTGACATTATTTATATATAATGATGTTATCATTTTACTGGTTCGGCCCACTGCAGATCAGATTGGGCTGAATGTGGCCCCTGAAATAAAATGAGTTTGACAGCCCTGAAGTAGAGCAAAGGATGTCTCACCTGTTCATGTCCACATCACATCATCCAGAAAAGAAGTTTCATAGATACAGTAAAGATATAAACACCCTGTTAATAACACGTTCTTATCTTTGCTGTTTCCAATACGATTCTGTTTTAACAAAAATGAAGTTTACACGTTGCACTACAGATCTTTCGTTCTATATTTTAACTCATTTTTGCACAATCTAAAATGAACATATTATCCTTGACCTTGACATCATCTGTTAACATGATGTATAATAGTTGTTTGTCCATGCTACATGGATTAATGCGATGTATTCCCTCGGTACTGATATGTGGAATCAAATGATACCAGGTGATTTTCAATCATCAATGAATGAATGAATGAATGAATCAATCAATCAATCAATCAATCAATCATATTTTATTTATATAGTGCCAAATCATAACAAAAGTTATGTCATGACACTTTTTTTTGTTATTATTTCAAATTATACATTTACATAAATATGTGATTAAACATAAGGAACCACACAGACACAATATATATAAACGAATTATACAACAAACCTATAAACCCATTAACCCCCCCTCCAAAAAAAAAGAAAAAACAAAACAAAACAAAACAAACAAAAAAAACCAACAAGATAAATAATGTTATCAACTCCTCTTTACAATACTCAGGGCTGATTAAGAGTTAATATAAGATAAGAGATAAGATATTCCTTTATTGATCCCACAATGGGGAAATTCACAGTGTTGTCAGCAGCAAACATACACATAAACATAAACATACACATACACGTAAAACAAAAAGTCATATAAATTTGAATAAAAAAGTGTTTAAAAAGTGTTTAAAAGGAGAGTGCAAATACGGTTTGATATGAATGTAGTGCAAAAAATATAGAAATACAGATTTGAAAATATACAGATTTGGGCAGGTGCGGTTTTAAATATACAAATATGGTGCCTATAGACAGTGATGGACAACATAAATGGAATGGAGGGAGGGTTGTTATTACAATAACATATTAATAATATAATGTAAACTATCTACAAATTACTCCATCAAGAGGACATAGGAGACAGCAGGACACTCTTATTGACAGTAGAGAAAAAAGGATTCCATTGTTAACAAAACAAATTAATTTGTCCACGAACAGAAAACTTAATCTTTTCCAACTTTAAAAATAAAAGTAAATCATGCACCCATTGCACAAAAGTGGCTGGCAGAGGTTCCTTCCACTTAAACAGAATCACACGATAAGTGGACAAAAAGCTATCGAGTCACTTTGGGCTTTGGACAATCCCAGCGCAGGAGAGGAAACTCCAAAAACAGCCAGTAGCAGGCATGGTTGCACTGATTTACCCAAAGCAGTGCTAATCAAAGCAAAAATATTATTCCAAAGAGTATTAAGTTTAGAGCAAGTCCAAAATATGTGAACATGATTAGCAGGAGCAGCACCACACCGCTTACAGTTTGGATTTACATCAGAGAAAATCTGAGCCATCTTCTGGTTAGTCCAAAAACAGCGATGTAAAATTTGACACTGCATAAAAGACTGCTGAGCACAGACACAAGATGTGTGAACCGTCTCTAAACTGCTGAGCCAAAAACTGTCGCAAATTATTAAATTGAACTCAGTTTCCCATTCTCCTTTTAAAACTGAGGAAAATGAATTTTGATTATTCAAAATTTTTAATAAAGAGTCGAAATTATTCCCTTCAGTGCTTGGGGATGTTCAAAAAATTGAGTCACATGGATTTCTTTCTGGAGCATTAGGAAACTGAGGTCTCATTTTTGTCATGACACTTTACACACAGAGTCAAAACCAGACCCTCGAGCCAATTTACAGAAACCAACAGAAGAAAACACCTGGTGACAGAGGTGAGGAAAAACTTCCTCTCAACAGGAAGAAACCTGGAGGACGGAGAGGGAGAGAGAGACAGAGACAGAGACAGAGAGAGAGAGAGAGAGAGTGACAGAGAGACAGAGAGAGAGAGAGAGAGAGAGAGAGAGACAGAGAGTGTGCGAGAGAGAGAGAGAGAGAGAGACAGAGAGAGAGAGAGTGAGACAGAGAGAGAGAGAGAGAGTGAGACAGAGAGAGAGAGACAGAGAGAGAGAGAGTGAGACAGAGAGAGAGTGAGAGAGAGAGAGAGAGAGAGAGAGACAGAGACAGAGACAGAGAGAGAGAGAGTGAGACAGAGACAGAGAGAGCGAGAGAGAGAGAGAGACAGAGAGAGCGAGAGACAGAGAGAGTGAGAGAGAGAGCAAGAGACAGAGAGAGTGAGAGAGAGAGACAGAGAGAGAGTGAGAGAGAGAGAGAGTGAGAGAGAGAGACAGAGAGAGAGAGAGTGAGACAGAGAGAGAGAGACAGAGAGAGAGAGAGTGAGACAGAGAGAGAGAGAGAGTGAGACAGAGAGAGAGTGAGAGAGAGAGAGAGAGAGAGAGAGAGAGAGAGTGAGAGAGAGAGAGAGAGAGAGTGAGACAGAGAGAGAGTGAGAGAGAGAGAGAGAGAGAGAGAGAGGCCGACACAGATGGCAGGAGTTTGTCGTTCAGCCTTTTCTTGGGTCATGTGTTTGGATGACTGCACATGTGACTCCAACACCTTGATTCCCATCGTTCCCAGTTGAATCGATTTCTTGCACAAGCTGCAGCTTCAAACACGTTCCCCTCCACTGGAGTCGCCTAGATCGAGGATGACCTTTTCTCCGATCAGACATTATTACGTTGGCACTTCCTCATGCTTACTTTTTGCTTGTGAACCGTCCCTTAAAGTTCCAAAGTCAGCTTTCTCGGCTGACTCACATGTGACTACCGGCTGCACATGCATTGGGCTGAATGTTCTGGGATCGTTTCTCACCAGGGGCTGCGAAGTTCGTGATAATCGGTTCCTACTTTCAGTATAATTCAGGTTGGAACTGAGTCGACTAACGTTACTGTGTTTGCAGCTTGGACATTTCACAGACACATTTAAACACAGTACAGCAAACATGTTCATGACAACATAACTTCAGACATCAAACTGAATACCTTTTAAAGTGTTTTTAAGGTATTAAATGCAGATTTGTAAATTCAAGACTTTGAAGACCCCTGTATAATGGTAAAGAACAGTGGCGGCTGCTCGTCTTTCAGACAGGGGAAGCTCATTGTCAGCTTACATAAAAAAAAAAGTCAAGTTATTTAAACATAAATTCGGCCCTCCATTCCTTTTTATCCTGTTTAACTCTGACCATGTTTTCAGGGGAAAAACGTCTAAACAGACATACCCAAAGTAAATGAAGAATTCCTTCACAATAATAAGGTTCATATGGATGTTCTTGGTGTCTATGGACATTTACAGACCTCACAGAATCTATTCCCATTGTCTAAAATATTGTATCTATTACTCTGCCTGAGTAAACTGGAACAAACTAAAAGAGAAATTAGAATTTTTTATCCTCACCTGTTTTTTTTCTCGGCTGGATTGACGATGATATGCATAAATTAATTGTTCATGTCGAAGATTTTTAATAGCGTATATTTCACCCCACAAAGATTAAAAATCATGTTTGAACTTTAAAGTTTGCACTAAAATACACTTTCGATGTACTTTTATTAACATTAGGGTCTAAAGTTTGAGCAAAAGTTGAAAAAAACATTTATTGTCCTGATTTATTATATTTTAATAGTAGATGAATATTAACCCTTTCATGCATTAATTATGAGAACCTTAGTTAAGATTTTTTTTCTTGAGTGTTTTTATTCCTCCATAGGCATGAAAAAAAACCCCAATGTGATCAAGTTGTTTTTTTTTTTTTTCATGGAGTTACAAAAATGTCCATGCGTTTAATTTTTGAAGTAAAGAAATGTGTTTAAAACCTAATATGAGAAATTGATATTAAAACAATGAAATAAAATCTGATGTTTTCTCACATTTTAACATATTCTAATGCTACTTATTACTTGTTTCATGGAGATAATGTGCAAAAAAAAAAAAAAAAAAAAAACTTTTTTCTAACAAATAACAATTGATGTACACTGAAACATGTTAGTGCAGATCAAGTTTATCAAGAACAGCAAAGTTACAGTAATGGTGTGAATTACAGTGTATGGGATGATGCATAAGCGTTCACAGTGTTGACTGATATGGAACTAAAACAACAAAATCCATGAATATACAAGAGAACAGCTGTAGAATAACTGTCCAATGGAGTGACTAGTATGCATGAAAGGGGTAATATAATTTTTTCGGCCCGTGGGCGGGCTGATAGGGCTAAAGGGCCTACCACTATATTTGCTGTCAACTTCCGCATCTGTTCTTTTTAAAACAGCGGGTCGCACAGACAACTCTCTGACCAATCAGTGGTCTGCAGTGTTTACACGTCATGTTTTAGTATCTGGTCCCCAGTCTTGGAACCTCGGCGGAGGTGATACCAAAAAACTAGCACCGGGTACCAGATTCCAGGTCCTTTTTCGTAATGGAAAAGCAAAAAGGCCGAGTCGAGTCGAGTCGAGTCGAGCTGATACCACATAGTGGAAATGCAGCCATTGTCTTACACTGAATATATGGAAAGAAAACGTATAGAATTCAAGAGGAGTCATTTCTCATTCAGTTTTACATCTTAACATTGAGCTTCGGAATTTGGTACCAATTATAAAATATGTTGGATTTTTTTTTTTTTTTTTTTTTTTTTTTTTTAGCATGGCTGTTTAGAGTATGATCAGACTCAACTATGGATCCAATTTAATATTTTAGAATTTTCATTTTAGCTACGTTGTGTTTATTGCGATATAGTCATGCAACTGACTCATGTCCATCTGTCAGTGTTCAGTGTGCATGTTTTTACATGTGCTGAGTGCTCACTAAATATTGTACTGCATATTCATCAATGTTTGGTCAGTTTACCTATTTTGTTTTTTTTCACCTATTTTCTGTCCATCTCCTATTTGTCACGCATCGACGTTTATGTTGATTTAGTTCAGGGTTTTGGTGTTTGTCTCTTCCTGTTTTATTTTGGTGATGGTGGTTGTCTTCCTGTTTTGTCTGCACTCTGTCTGACTTGTCTTTGTCGTCCCTAATTCCCTCACTGCACCTGGTGTTCCTCCTGTGATTGTCCACACCTGTTTGGGATCCCTGCCTTCCTTACATATTCTCCCCTCTCCGTTTGTCTGTTGTCAGTGCGTTGTTTCTGTGTCCATGAGAAGAACTCCTTTGTTAAGTATCTTGAATGCAGAGTGTTTTTGCATATCAGGTTTTTAGTTTAATATGGAGCATGTTGTGTTTCTCCTTTTGTTCATTAGGTTTTTAGTTTATTATTGTGTACGTTGTGCTTCCTCCTTTTGTTCTTCCGTTTTTGCCTTTTTGCATTTTTGTTAAAATAAGTCATTTTTACCACTGATCCTTGAGAGTCTTGTGCATTTGGGTCCACACCGAGTGTCGTGCCGTAACACTATTATTATTTTTCTTTGTCTTGTCCATGTCCAATGACACACCACATTTGAAAATAAGTCATATTACGCCTGGATGAAGAATGGGATTGAAATGCATTGGCATTGACCCTGTAGGTAAATAGAAAAGTTATATTTTTGTCCTCAGTGTCACAGACTTTCTTCCTGACTGTTTTCCGCATTGCTTACATCATCGGGAAATTGGTTGTTATATATTTTCTTGGGGGTGGGGCTGTGTGTTGAATGCTGATTGGTGGAACACACATGCAGACTTCCACATCTTGCTTCTGTTGGCCTCCCTCCTACAAATGCATTTCAGTCATCTGTCTGTCCATGTATTCAGTAAATACATTCAGAACACTCAGGACTTGGGGTGGTCAGCAACTCAAAACGACTGAGCCTCATTTGAATACATTTTCAGGAACTCTTGGGTGCAGTTGAAACACAAAGCACACAGATTAGCAGGAATTATTTTACCCAGACAAATAAAAGCTCCCGGTAATAAAAGTTCCGGAGAATCTGGTGTTAAAGCGTCTAATAAAACATCATATTACTGCATTTTACATCACAGTATTTCCTGTGGAACTTGATCTCTTGGTGTGGTGCTGTGTAATCCAGGGGGGTTAGGTTTGTGGGTTGGTTTAAGTACTAATTATAATTCTTGTAACAGGAGGGGGGACGCAGGGTTCGGCCAATTATATATTACACAAATGTATAACACTGGTCAACAACAAATTTATTGTTTAAGTTTTTTGAGCTGATTTAGGATAATTTTGGTGTGCTGAATCCAAAAATCACATTAATTTTGCTCAATCAGGTCAACTTTCTGAACTATGCTACATATTGGCTTTTTAACATTTTTGCTTACATTTATGGGCATTTTCACATCATATGATACAAAAGTCTTTCATATTTCTTGCAATAAATGAGTTCTGAAGATTTTACTTTTGTCAATTTATGATTAATGTTTTTTTTTAACATTACAGGTGAATGAAATGGCTTCGACTAGAAGATCTTGCAAAAATAAGCCTGACGTATTCTGCTACATCTGCGGTGAATACACCATTGTACCTGTTCGGTACAATGATTTTTCGAAATGATTTTTTTTCTCTTAAAACCTATTTTGGGTGAGAACTATATAAAAAATCAACTGATAAAGTCACAAAAATGTAATCAATTTTGTGAGAAGATCAAATTTTTCAAAAATCAAATTAGCAAAAAAACCTGACCTGATTGAGAAAAACAGATGTCATTTTTGGATTTAGCGGTGCAAAATGGTCCTAATTCAGTTGAAAAAATCTAGACAACTTGCAAAAAACGTTTTTTTTTTGTAACCCAGTGTAATAAGTCTAATGCGACAGTGATGATTTTTTTTTTTGGTGTGGTGGCAAGGATTTTAACCTTACCAAGAGAAACACTGACATCATATGTGATGCAGTTATAAAATGAAAAGCATATTTATTTATAATTAAAGAATGCAGAATATTTTGACAGAATATGAAAATGAAAATTACATTTTGTTGAGTTATTATATAATTTAGTGGTTTTATATAATGTGTTTTTGCAGTTGTTCCTACAGTCGAGGCCAAAGGTTTTGGCAGTGGCACAAATTTGGTTTTCACAAGCTTTGCAGATTCTTTTTTTCCCCACATGTTTCAGAGGTACACTGAAGAGCAATTATAAGAATGTAATACATCTGGAAGACTTTTATCCACAAATACATTTTTATTTACCGGGGACATTGTACATTAATTCACATTGCTATAAATGCACCAGAGTTAATCTGATGGTTATTTTACATCTGCAGAAATATGATTAATTTTGCACTAACTCCATTTGTGTTACTGCCAGTTAGTTATCTGTACGTGTCATATCCTACAGGAAGAGCGAGCAATCTCTGTTTAACTCTGACAACTTATTATTTCATATGCAAAACACACTTCACAGATGCAGGAATAGATGTTTTTAAAGCTTCAAGAATCCAAGGAGAAAAAACATGTTGTAATACTGTAGCCAAAGCAGCCGTGCATGCTGTGATGTGACGTAAATGACATTTCATTGGTTTGGATGGATCGCTGTCTGGTTTTGTAAACTGTCCTAAACTATTACCTGCAGGGATGGTAACGAAAAAGCCTGCAGTTTCAGTTCCGTATCAGTTTTATTCGCTGTTCATTAAGTGTGTTTCATGTGCGCAGACAGTCAGGCGTGTGAAACCGTCTACTATGTCCATATGACATTTTTATGCTCAGAAAGTGACAAAAAAACAAAGAAAGAAAGTGAGAGAGGCGGTATCTCTGTCTGCTCTTTCACTTTGGAAATGTTAGTGAAATTCAACATCTTTTTTTTTTCCTTCTCCTCCATCCTCCCCCTCATCCCTTTCTCCCTCTGACGTCAAACTCAGCAGCAGCAAAACATGCTGCATGGATGTGGCAGCTTTACAGAATTTAATAACACATGTCAAAGAGTCCCCTACCCATAAGCTGTTGTGTAACACCGGTGGATCACATTAGGTTTCTATTTTTGCACTGCTTTGGCTCCCGGTCAGTCTATTACACAATAGAACCCACCCTTATTTTCTTTTTTACCTCTGTAATTCAAGATGTAAGTGCAGTTTGTACCACTGGAAGACAGTTAATCCTAAAGTTGTGGCTCAAATTGGCCTTTAAAGAACATGTCTGATACTCAAACAGAGGTTGTTTATGAATTTTAATAACCAATAAGTCCCTTTCACTTAACGAATCCATAATTTTAGTTCAAGGACCTCTGACGACTGGAAACATCGGGGCAAACATGTGAAAGCTGCATGTTTGTGTCTTAATAGAGCGAATGAAAGAGCCCATTGAGCAACGTTTTAATATTATATCATTCGGTTGCTTCTTTTTTAGGCAGGAAGTGAGCAGTTCAAAGAGAACTCGCAAGAACTAGAAGGAGGAGCGTTTCCAGAGCTCTCCGGGATGCTCGCTGGGTGAGAGCTTTTTCCTTTTTATCCCAGGAAAAGAGAAGATAGCAGCTCTGTGCCAGGGGGAGGCTTTGAGGGTCCTGCCAAGGCATACGGAGATCAGAAAGAGATGAGTTTGGGGTCAGAAGAAAGAGACAGGAACCTTCGTGGTGGGATCTGACCCAAACCTCCACGCTGACTCATGTTACAGTTTGTGAACCAAAACTGCCACTGTAGCAGATGCTTTTCTTCAAAGCAAAGTTGAAGTCAGTTCAATTTTTACACTGGAATCTTTTTTTTTTTTGGAATCTTAATCTGAAAATGATGATCCCCCTGCTGTGGAGTCCTCCGGTAGTCGCCAGTACTGACATGCATTTCTACTCTCATTATGACATGAACAATATGTGTAGCAACATTTTGGAATAAATCCCAATTGTTGAACATCCCAGATGTTCAGCTTTGAATAAAAACAAATGAGCAAATACAAACACTTGGGTCGGTAAGTAAAACAACGCACTGACATCCCAATTTTCCAAGCCTTGTCCATCATTACAACAGTTTAACCCACAGCTACACAACGTGTCATTTTTAATAGTTTATTTACGAACTTATTAAAGTCAAATGTATTCACTTGGAAGTATTGTACAATGTTCCTTCTGAGTGAAAATAATGAAATCCATGTGTCATTCAGTGACAAGCATCACTGCTTACAGCATATTGTAAAAACAGAGGCGGTAAGTGGATTAAAGAAAAAAAAAAAAAAACAGTGTTCCAGGTTGTTACACGCTGTTTTAAAGATCAGAATATATTTGTCAAAACCAAAGCATCAGCCTGACTGAAGGTTTTCAGGACCCACTGTCACAGACGCACCATGGAAATGGGATGGACAGAAATCTCAGATGAATGGACAGACGGAAGGAATTCTTGGTGTGTGCATCTATCTGTCTATCTATCTATCTACACACATACACACAAAGCTCTGGAAAAAAATAAGAGACCACTGCAAAATGATCACTTTGTCTTTTTACCATTTATGTGTTTGAGTAAAATGAATATTTTTGTTTTTTTTCTCTAAACTACCAACAACATTTCTCCCAAATTCCAAATAAAAATATTGTTATTTAGAGCATTTATTTGCAGAACACATCACATGGTCAAATAACAAACAGATGCAGTGTTTTCAGACCTCACATAATGCAAATAAAACCAGTTCGTATTCATTTGTAAACAAAATACTAAACACTATAGGCAAAAGAGATTTGTAATCTTTTTTTTTTTTTTGGTTTTTCCTCCCCGGTTAAATAAAAATAAAAATAGAAAAGCACTCAGCAGACCCTCCCCCCCAATCACCACCGAAATTGAATCATTTGTTCCTTGTGCCAGTATCAACATTTCTGAAATTTTCTTCCAAATCCATCCATAACTTTTTGAGTTATCTTGCACACAGACAGACAGACAAACCAACGCTGGCACAAACAGAACCTCCTTGGCGGAGGTAATAAGACTGACTTACACAGACAGGCACAGGTCATTGCCCTCTACTCACCTACTGTTTATAAAAGCTACTATGTCATTACACCCAACTGCACACACACTCATATGTTGAGGTTTTTGATCAATGCAGACAATAATAGTTGTAGTCTTCAACAAACGTTACAAGCAAAAAAACAAGTTTAGATGTTTAGATGTACGGAGTATGTTGAGAATTGGAACTGGCAACTTCCTGTGTTTAGTTTCACAGTTTCTAGAGACGAGAAAGGTCAACGTGTCTCCGAGACATACCAGTTGAAGACAAATTACTGAATAGCAGAATATCAGATGAGCATGAGTCCAGACTGTGGTTTGCCCTCAGCTCCTTTAGTCATGCTCGGCTCTCCAAGTATGAGGAAGCGCTGGCAATTGTGTCTGTTCTTCTACCTTAAAACCCTTTTATTTTCTGGTTGTTCCCTGTAGTTGGTTTCAGTTACATTCTAACTTTGCAGTTCTGCTTGAGAAAGGTTCAGACAGCTGTTTGGAGTTATTTACATAATTGTTTGTACCTCTGGCCTCAGTCAAGTTTTATGAGAAAAGTCTGACAGCTTAGACAGAACGCCACAAGCATGATCGATACGAACGTATTATAAACACAAATCTAAGACCATTGGTATGTACATTGTAGCTCATAAAAAAGAGTACAGCCTTTTCAGTTTTGAAATTCTTTCACTGTAATTTTCCAAGTATTAGATACACCCACATGAAGCTCATTAAAGAGTGGAACTCCTCAGATATATTAGCATAGAACTGATTTAGAAGATGTATTTGACTTCTGTGAGAACAGTCACAACAAATGTGAGTATGACTTTTATAGGGCATTCAGAAATACTCTGAAATTCAACATTTCAACCTTAATGTGATATTGCAGGACACACCAAGACTGTATTACTTTTGTGAAATTTAAAAACAAAAAAATATATATTATGTAGAAAATCAAGGTCAATGAAGTTATCATATTTGGTAAGTGACAAAAAAAAAGAAATACAAGAAGTAAATATAAAATATGCAAGAAAAACACATGTAATATGAAAGGAAATGTATTTTAGAACATTCGACCCCCATGTGTGCTGGTCCAGACCCCTGCCCACATCCACATGATCCCTCTGAACATCATTCCTTACATTAGTACCATTACTTCATGGTACCGAACAAAGCAGGTCCACTCACTGTTCATGCAGAGGTGGACCTTACAGACCCTGGAGACCACAATGGACCTTACAGACCCTGGAGACCACACTGGACCTTACAGACCCTAGAGACCACACTGGACCTTACAGACCCTGGAGACCACATTGGACCTTACAGACCCTGGAGACCACACTGGACCTTACAGACCCTGGAGACCACATTGGACCTTACAGACCCTGGAGACCACATTGGACCTTACAGACCCTGGAGACCACATTGGACCTTACAGACCCCGGAGACCACATTGGACCTTACAGACCCTGGAGACCACATTGGACCTGAGACTGTTGACTCACTGTCCTCACTGGAACTGTTACTGTCACTGTCTTGTATGTAGAAAATACCAAACATATCATGTGCACTTTAAAACCCTCGGTCTTAAGGTGCCCTGCCACACAAAACTGTTTGACCTCCTCTGTTTGCCATCGCCACTGAAGAGAAATAAGTGCAGAAATCAGGTCAATTATTAAAGCTGGTCAGTGTGACGTGTTAATGCCTGAGCTCATAAATATTCATGAGTGAGACCACACCCACAGAATTCATCTAGCTCAGTGACAGTTTTCATACACAGCAAGCTGGGGTGCCGTAAAGGGGGGGGGGGGGGGGGGGTAAACATGACAAATTCATGGGGCCCAGGATTCCCATAGAGCAGTGGGGGGGGTCCAGTGGATACAGGTTAGAAGTTGTGAGAATTCTGTGTAAGGTCCAGAGGTTGTACAAGAGGTATAGAAGTTGGGAGTCGGATGCTCAAAGTATGCTAAGTTTCATTTTCGGTTTCCGCCAGTTGCTCTGAAAAGCTGAAAAGCCAGGCCCTCATTAGCTAGCTGTTAGCCAATCAGAGTCAAACAGATTAGCATGTTGAATATTCATGAGAATGGGCACAAATCGAGCTGAGTCTTCCAGCAGGCTTTATATATCACATTAGAATGGATGGAAACTTGGTAACCAAGGCATTTTTTTCCACAAAAAATGTTAGAGTCCATGGTTTGATTGAAAGCGCTTTACAAATAAATTATTAATATTATTATTATTATTATTAAGGTAGAACTTCGGACATGACCACAAAAGTAATGTAATGCATATGGCAGGGCACCTTTAAGCTGTGAGAAAGTGAGCTCCATTCACCTAATCATTGACCATTGCCCCCCCCCCCCCCCCCCCCCCCCCAAGTTGCGACCCACTGGTACACGCCAAAGTTTTTTCACAGACAATGGACGGCCAACTGATGACAGTACCCTGCGATGAGGGCCGAGGGTAAAAATAGTCACTTGTCATTGGATAATACAGCGGTGTGCTTCCTTATGAGCATTTTCCAGGAAATCTACTTTTCCCTTCATATTTATGCAAATGCACTGGCAGAGCATCCTGAGCCCAGCACCACCTAAGAACCACCCAAAGACCTGTTCTAGAAGGACAGTGGAGGGTGTCTTTGTACAGCACTGGCACAGAACTGACCAAATGTGGACATAGATCTGGATGCAGACCACTGTTCCTCTGGCCCAGTATGTTCCTTCATCTAGTAGGACTTCCTGAAGAACAAGATTAAGGACTGTCAGGTGTCCAGTGTCAGACCACCCAGAGAAGGTCATAACAGGAGAATTAGATTAGATTAGATTAGATTAGATTAGATTAGATTAGATTAGATTAGATTAGATTAGATTAGATTAGATTAGATAGAACTTTATTGATCCTTTGGGCAGAGCCCAATTAAGGTTCTAATTACGGCACAAACACTGAATATATACAAACCTGAGTATGGGGCTGATGAGTGACTATGGATGAGACTGGGGTTCATCACTATCAGCCTGAGACCAAGGAGCAGTCCAAACAATGGAAACATCCCATGTCACCAACCCCAAAGAAGGCAAAGGTCGTACATGTACTTGATGACAGCCCCATACTCAAGTTTGTCCATTTTTCAGGAAACACTTGATACAGAAAGTTCAGGGAGCTGGAAAACAAAAAACCCTATGACCAAGAAATTTAGTGGATAGGATTAAGATATGTGAAAGATTTCACTGACCAAATTTGGTCTTCATATCTTAATCTTTTCCATGTTAGGCTCCAAACCTTTCAGTCGCCCCTCGTACACATGTAAGAAATACCACAGAAAATAACAAAACAACCATAAAACATTAGTGAAAAAACAGGCAGTTGCACATTACAAAGTACCAGTAGAAACAACTAGTAGCAAAGTAGTACCAATAATAATGAAATGACATTCGAGAATCAGTGAAATCAGTGTCCAGTAAGATTAATTAAAGGGTCAAAAGCAATCATATCAGCCTTCTAGGAGGTTTTTTTCTTTTTCTTTTTACACGTATTATAATCTACATGCACAATACTGACCCTATACCAGTGGTTCCAACCTTTTTTGTCTCCTGACCCCATTTTAACATCACAAATTTCTGGCGACCCCAGACATTCAACACACAGACATTTTTTTGCTAAAATTAATTTGTTTTTGATCATGTAATAGTTTGCTATACTATGTTGCAAATAAACATTAATTTTAGATGAGATGTAGGCTAAATAATATATATAATGCACTTTTTTGGTGTCTTCTCAGTTTCTCTTTGATGTCTTAGCGGGGCCAGGCAGGCGACGAAATCTGTCCATTGTCTGTTCGGTCCGGTTTTCTGACTGCGACTGTGTCCAGGCAGGTTGAAGCGTAGTGACGCACATGGTCACATGATCAGGTCAATCAAGATATGCCCTCTCAGATATTATATCCTGCTTTTTATTTGAACTTGATTTTTTTAGGAAAAGTGTGTGGTATTTTAATTATAGTGAAATATGTATTGAATCATTAAAAATATTTATTAGAAATTTTTATTTTTTATCAATTACTAGAAATTTAAGGCAACCCCATTTGAATTCCAGGGGACCCCACATTGGGTCGCAACCCCAAGGTTGAAAAGCACTGCTCTATACAAACCAAAGTGTGACTGAATTTGACATCAGTTAACGCACACAGTATCACTATGTTTGAAATTTTGTAGTAAGTTTTGTAAATTACCTCCTGTAAAGTCACAGTACATCTGTATAAACATGGTGCATAACAGAAAAGTCTGAGATTGTTTAAAAAAAGAAAAGTTCATTTGGCTAAGAGCAGTTTGTTTTTCCTGAAGGTAGAATCAAAATAACACTAAGACAAAAGCAGACCTTTCAGTTCTCAGGTGGCACGAGAGAGTTAATGCACGGCCGACTATCCCACTCAGTCCAAACTCTGACTTATCGCACTCCAACGTCCAACAATGCAGGAAATGAGCTCAAGCCAAATCCAGCTGCCTCTGTTACATTAGCCACTTATGCTAATACGGATATACACAGTCTAATCCCACTGTGTGTGTTCATGTATGTGAGGAAAATGAGGGAGATGTGACAATGGGGTTTCCGAGGCCCTTGATGGTGTGTTACTTTTACACTTATGAATAAAATCTTTGGTGTCATTTTCATTTCACACACCTTGTTAAAAGCTATAGATACTGACATTATAGCACAATATGAAATGACTTTTCTTAGTTTAACTCTCTGGTATCCCATCCAGCAAGGCCCTTACTAAGCACCAAGTGTGCCTTTTTGGCACACTTGTGGAATAATGTCAAAAAATTTTTCATACAGTTTGTTTTTTATTCGTTTTCACTTTTTTTTCTATTTCATCAACTTGAGCTGTAAATAAAAATACCAAATACTCAATAACTGTCACATGTTTTAACCCTTTAAATGCTGTGTTTGTAATGTAAACAAACCATTTTTTTGGATGCAAAAAACAAAAAAACATTTATTTTTTCAGTATACTGCTTAAAAAGTGGATCATATATTTGATTTTTGCAGCCTGACATATGTCAATGATTAACTCCAACATTGGTTAATTTGCATTATTATTTTTGGCGCTAGGTCAAATGTTCAAAAATACATGCATCTGTCACCAAGTGTGCATAAAATACACACCTATAAATCAAACTATTAAATATTATATATTGATTTATTTTTCTGCTCTAATTTGGTTTTGTTTTTGTAAATCAAGGTCAGCCCTAATCATACAGATCAAATGGAAGAAATAGTGCGTTTTAGGCACACTTGGCAGACAGATGTTTGTCTGGTAATTTTCTTTTGTTTACAATGTGCACATTTTAGTCGGTGGCCAGAATTTTAAAGATCATGCAAAAATGAACAACTTTTGAATTCTAACCTTAATTAAATTGTGAAAAATAATATGAAGTTTTTTTTAAAACGAAGTGCAAAGTGTGCCTAAAAGGCGCACCCGGATACCGGAGGGTTAAAAAAAAAAAAAAAAAAAACCTTTATGCCATATTCTGAATTCGAACAGAAGACATACTTGTACCACCACTAACATACCGCTCTTACATCAGATCCACATAACAGGCTGCAGAAGAGAGAGGAACACATTTGTAACACAAACAACCTGCATTCCTCCCAGAAAACCTACTGAGGCCTTTGAAGGTATTAAGAGCAATTAACCTCTTAACTTCCACCAGGTTGAAAGTGACCCATTTCAGGGTTAGGGTCACATTTGAGACATGGTCAAACTGATGTAGTTCCAGTTCTGTTCCAGACTCACGTAGACCATGTCCTCTGTCAGATGAACACCAATACATGAAACAAAATGGTGAGGAAAATGACGACACTGGACCTTCAGAGGAGGCTAGTACGGTGTTTTTCAACCTTGGGGTCGGGACCATACGTGGGGTCACCTGAAATTTCTACTTGTAAAAGAATTTAAAAAAAACTCTATGAAACATTTTTTGACATTATTCCACAAGTGTGCCTTTTTGGCACACTTGGTGCTTAGTAAGGGCCTTGCTGGACGGGATACCGGAGGGTTAAGTTTAGTTTTAAAAAATGTCTGTTTTGAATATCTGGAGTCGCCAGAAGTGTGTGATGTTAAAATGGGGTCAGGAGACAAAAAGGTTGGAACCACTGGGCTGGTTCTAGTTCTAGGTCTGCGTGCATGTCACTGCTCAGGGTTTATTGTTATCCTTCAAACTCAGACGAAATCTTGGACCAATTTTGAAGCCAACCACAAAATGCAAATGTGTTAGAAATACATCTTACCGGTACTGGATTAAATTGTGGTGAGTGCTGCAATGGTACAGTTTTTTTTTTTTTTTTCATGAGGCTATACATCTAACAGAATTATCAGTGTGTCACATGATCAGGTGTTCTGGATGAATCATACAGATTGTGTCATTAGATAAACAGAACCAATGTCCAAAGGTTTCCAATCCACTAACATACATTTACAATGTGCAGAGGTACAGTTGCATTAATGTTGCTAGGCTGCTGTATTTAAGTCTGTTTGTAGTGATCCTTCAGTGTCTGTCAGCACTAGAAGTGTTCAGTTTGTTCACTTCAGCCTACAGGAGTTAGCAGATAACATTTTTCTGCCGTAAATCCATACATCACTACTGCATGTTGCACAAAAATCCCCATAGGGAAACGATCTTCATCATGACAGTTTGAAGGCAATAGCTCAAACTGCCTGTGGACTGGATGGTCCTGGTGGTCCACTTGTATTAACCCTTCAGCCTCCCGCATCTAATAAATGACCCCCCCAAAAAAAAGACCCAGCAAGGTTTTTATTCTTTGGCCAGATCTAGATTTCCACACCCAGTAAAAGTACAAAAGTGTGACAGGTGGTGGAGAATGGAGAACCCAAATGCTACACACTTCTTCAGGTGCAAAGATTAGCAGACTTTATTTGCAAAAAAGTTTTTTCAAATAGGCAGAGACACATGGACTGAACTTATAGAGCGCATTTTATACACCTTCATGGTACCCAAAGCGCTTTACATTCATTCATAGGTGGCAGTAGCATGCAAGGCCTGGACTGGGAGCAATTTAGGGTTCAGTGGACCAGGGTTCAAGGACGCTCCGACATGTGGGTAGTCAGACCAGGATTTGAACCGCCAACCCTTTGGACATCGGACGACCCACTCTACCACCTGAGCCACAGTCACCATAATGGTCATTTTAACAGTCTTTGAAAGTCTTTGAAAACCTGCTTGGTGCAGAGGATACCCAGACCCAGACCCAGACCCAGGGTTCTAATGTGACAGGTGTGAGCAGTGCCGCTCGGCCAAACTGGAACGCTGAGTCTGTGGTTCACCTTTTAACAGCAGCCGGCGAATGATGGCACCAGGTCAACAATCGTCACATTGTCAAAGACAGACGGCAACAGCACTGCAAAAATTTAAATCTTACACGTGTATTTTTCTCAATTCTAGTCCAAATATCCCATCACACTTAAAAATAAAACATAATCATCACCCAAAGAGTAACTTTTCAGTGAGATATAAGAACTGATTTTTAGACAATAGATCTGGAAAATTGTGTTTCACAAAATCTTAACAAGGTAATCTTCACTTGTTCCATCGGCAGATTGTTATTTTTTATTTTTTGCTTAATTCAAGATTTTTTTGCTTAATTCAAGATTTTTTATTTTATTTTATTTTAATTTTTTTTTTTGCTTAATTCAGTTTTTTTTTTTTTTGCTTAATTTCAGAGTTTTTTTGCTTAATTTAAGATTTTTTTTTTACTTAATTCAAGATATTTTTTTGCTTAATTCAGTATTTTTTTTTTTACTTAATCCAAGATTTTTTTTTTTTTTGCTTAATTTCAGAGTTTTTTTGCTTAATTTAAGATTTTTTTTTTTTTACTTAATTCAAGATATTTTTTTGCTTAATTCAAGATTTTTTTTGCTTAATTCAGTAATTTTTTTTTTTACTTAATCCAAGATTTTTTCTTTTTGCTTAATTCCAGATTTCTTTGCATAATTCAAGATTTTTTTTTTTTTTTTGCTCAATTCAAGATTTTTTGCTTAATTCAAGCAAAAAACAAAATAAATAAATAAAAATAAAAAATCTGCCAATGGAGCAAGTGAAATTTATCTTGTTAAGATTTCTTGAAATCAGATTTTCCAGATCTATTGTCTATAAATCAGTTCTTATATCTCACTTAAAAGTTACTCTTTAGGTGATTATGTCTTATTTTAAGTCTGATGAGATCTTTGGACTGGAAATGAGAAAAATACACTTGGTAAGATTTGGATTTTTGCAGTGTGAAAATCCAAAAACACTGTCACAGGTAGAAAAGCAGGTTGGGTTATCAGGTCTGAGGTGAGGAAAAGTAGTCAGGACAGGCAGGGTCACCAACAGGAACAAGAAAAAACACCGGAGAGCCAAGAGAGAATCCAAGACAATGTGGTGTTGGATGTTGAATCTGCCACGCTGATATCCAGACCAGCTGACTGCAGACAGACCAGGCTGATGAGGTGAGTGAAGGTGAGACCGCAGCAGGGCAGACTGGGACAAAAAACTCAATATTCATTTTCTAAACCTGCTTTATTCTCACTAGGGTCACGGGGGCGGAGCCTATCCCATCTACTTATGGGCGAAGGCGGGGTTCACCCTGGACATGTGACCAGTTCATCACAGAACTGAACATATGAGACAAACAACCACTGTCACACATTCACACCTATGGGCTGTTTAGATTAACTGATTAACCTATCAGTGCATGTGTTTGGATGGTGGGAGGAGCCAGAGTACCCACAGAGAACCCACGCAGACACGAGGAGAACATGCAAACTCCACACAGAAAGGTCCCACCCCCACAGACTGGTGTTGGAATCGAACCCAGGACCTTCTGTCTGTGAGGCACCAGTGCTATCCACTGCACCACTGTGTCGCCCTAAAAGCTTAATAAATGTCTGTACAAAGTGTCATCACAGTAAAAAAAATAAATAGATTTATTTTTATTAACCCCCCGTTTTCCTTTTTTTCCCCTCTTTTTTTTTCTTTTTCTTTTCTTCTCTCTCTCTCTCTATTTATCTATCTATCTCCTTTTCCTTTCTCCTCATCTCACTCAGCTTCAGCTACCTCATGATTGTATTTGGTCATATCCCTGACTTTTATTTTCTTTTATTTCTTTCCTTTTCTTTATTTGATTTGATTTGACTTAATTTGATTTTTATTTATTATTATTTTATTATTATCATGATTACTTTTATTTATTTTCTCTTCTTGAGAAGTCCATATCACAACAGCCACACCACATACACACCTTACACACTACGCTACACACAGAACATTTACACAACCAGGACAGGACATTGATCTTTATTACTGACTGACATGTGTTTCTTTTGTATATTACACAGGTGTCAAACATACGGCCCGGGGGCCAAATCCGGCCTGCCAATAGGTCCAGTCTGGCCCTTAGGATGAATTTGTGAAATGCAAAAATTATAATGAAGATATTAACAATCAAGTATGTGAAATCATTTTAGGTCAATTCAATCTGAAGTGGGTCAGACCAGTAAAATACAATAATAACAATTTATAAATAATGAAAAACATACATTTTTGTCTTTTTTTTTTTTGTGTAAAAAAAGTAAAATTACAAAAAAATGTTTATATTTACAGACTATCCTTTCACAAAAAATGTGAAAAACATGAACAAATATGAACAATATGAAATTTCTTATGAGACGTATGTGGAATTTTACCAATATTCTGCCTGTAACTAAATATTTTGTGTATTTGTAAATCCACTGTGATCTGTAAGTTGTGATGCACATGTATAAATGATAAACTAAAGGGTAATATTGTTAAAATTGCACTTATTTTTCTTAAGAATTTTCAGGTTGTTCATATTTGTTCATGCTATGTTCAAGTACAGTTCGTAGATGTAAAAATTTTCATCACGGAATTTTACTTTTTTCACTCGAAAACACAGAGAAAACTTTGGCATTGACATTATTTATAAGTTCTTAAGCTATTATTTATATCATTTTACTGGTCCGGCCCACTTTAGATCATATTAGGCTGAATGTATTACATGCCATAGATCTTAACCCCCCCCCCCCCCCCCCCCCCCCCCCCCCCCTTCCCCCCACATTATGATGATGTAATATAAATATACTGAACATAATGCCACTCGGTGTTGCTTCAATAAAGGTTAAAAAAAAATACATATATATATACAGGGTGGGGAAGCAAAATTTACAATGAACATTTAGTTGTTTTTTCTCAGCAGGCACTACGTCAGTTGTTTTGAAACCAAACATATATTGATGTCATAATCATACCTAACACTATTATCCATACCTTTTCAGAAACTTTTGTCCATATGAGTAATCAGGAAAGCAAACGTCAAAGAGTGTGTGATTTGCTGAATGCACTCGTCACACCAAAGGAGATTTCAAAAATAGTTGGAGTGTCCATAAAGACTGTTTATAATGGAAAGAAGAGAATGACTATGAGCAAAACTATTACCAGAAAGTCTGGAAGTGGAGGAAGCAACAAAAAACGTACCAAAGCTTTTATTAAAGCTCTCAAATCCAAAATCCTAAAGGATCCAAACAAATCCATGAGAAAAATGGCAATTGAACTTGAGGTAGACAACAAGACGGTTAGAAATGCAGTAAAATATGATTTGAAGTTAAAATCTTACACAAGAACACCAAAACACTTGTTGACAACAGCAACAAATCCAACTTTAGCAATTTTTGGGAATCATGTTTATGGCCGCCTTCTAGCCCAGATCTAAACCCTCTGGATTCTGCTGTTTGGGGCGTTTTAGAACATGCTACCAATGGAACATCACACAGCAATGTGGACTTTCTGAAAGATACTATTAAAGAAGAATGGGAGAAGTTGTCATCCAAATATTTGAGGAACACTTGCGCAAGTTTCAGGAAGCGTGTGAAGGCAGTTATTGAGAAAGAAGGAGGACACATAGAATAAAAACATTTTCTATTATGTCCATTTTCTTGTGGCAAATAAATTCTCATGACTTTCAATAAACTAACTGGTCATACACTGTCTTTCAATCCCTGCCTCAAAATATTGTAAATTTTGCTTCCCACCCTGTATATATAAATAAATAAAGAAATAAATAAATGAATAAAAAGAGGAAAAAAGTCTTTGCTTGAAACAGTTAGACATTGGTCGCTCTCCTCTTGGTCAGTTCCTAGACCTTGTATAACTATTGGCAGTAGACAGAAGTGAGTTTCTGCGATCAGCGATCATGTCTTGGTTTTTGGCGTCTATGGGAGGAAAGACTTATCACACCAAACCACAAAGTGTCAGTCTTTAAAACTGCTGCGACACTCATTAACGTACATGAAAGTGCCAAAAAATGCCGGTGACGGTCTTTGTCGCACTTTCACACTGACGTCATCTGAAACACTAGAGGACATTATTGAAGGCATAATAACTTATTTATCTGAATACACTCAGAAGGCCATACATTTGTCATTTTCTTTAAACAAACACAATAAGTGGCGCTGTCAGAGTGTTTGTTTTTAATTTTCCTTTCTGCACTTGTGGCTTTGGCGTCATTCTATATTCCTCAGTTCACTTAAGTCATTGGTTGGATGTTATTGCAGTTATTGTTTTACAAAGAAAAGAATCGACATAAACACTTTAATGGTGACCAAATGGCAACGCAAACTGTCCTCGCAGCCTTTGATAAAAGCACTCGCAGCTTTGTTATTGGTGCAATTAGCTCAATGTGTCAGCGTAAAGGACGAGGAAGTTTAGAGGAATGGAAGCGAAGGAGGAGACGCCATTACTGAGATGAGGAGAGGACAACGAAGACGAGAAAAAGGAGGGGGTGGAAAGATAAGAAAAGAAAATTAAAGGAAAGAAAAAAGAACAGAAGAAAAAATAAGATAAGAAAAGAAGATTAAAGAAAAGAAAAAAGAAAAGATAAGAAAAATAAAAGAAAATTAAAGAAAGGAAAAAGAATTGATAAGAAAATTAAAGAAAAGAAAAAAGAACAGATGAGATAAGAAAAGATAAGAAATTTAAAGAAAAGAAAAAATAAAAGAATAGACAAGGAAATTAAAGAAAAGAAAAAAGAACAGGTAAGATTAAAAACATAAGATAAGAAAAAATGAGATAAGAAAACTGAAGAAAAGAAAAAAGAAAAGATGAGATAAGAATAAGAAATTTAAAGAAAAGAAAAAAGAAAAGAACAGATAAGAACATTAAAGAAAAGAAAAAAGGACAGATAAGATAAAAAAGATAAGAAAACACAAGACAAGAAAAAAAGAACAGATAAGATAATAAAAATAAGATAAGATAATTAAAAGAAAAAAGAAAAGAACAGATAAGAAAAGAAAATTAAAGAAAAGAAAATAGATAAGATAAGATAAGATAAGATAAGATAAGATAAGATAAGATAAGATAAGATAAGATAAGATAAGATAAGATAAGATAAGGGAGTAGAGTAAAGGCTGCGTTGTAAACCCTCCACCTGTGGCTGTAAACCATGTGTGTGAGCTGAGAACTCTGATGTTTATCGTAGTACACTTCTCTTTTTTCCTTTCCACTCCTTCCGTCTCTGCTCTCACTCTGTCTTGATGCTTCATAATAAAATCCATCCATCACTCAGACGTGTCATGGTCTGAGGTGTGTGTGAGGGTTTTAATACAAAGATTCTGTTGTGTTACATGAGCTAAACAAATGGACTAATATACGTACAGGACGGACCCAAATCTGGACAAAACCCTTGGATTCACATATGAGCAGATATATACATGCACCCCCCTGTGTGTGTGTGTGTGTGTGTGTGTGTGTGTGTGTGTGCAAACACACTCACACACCCCCTACATCAATCAGAAACCCCTCCCACCATGCACAGGCTGCAGGAGTGGTTTTGTTTTGGGAGGAAGAGAGGTTAATTACTTACACTCTTCAATCGGAAACATCTTTCCACCTTCCCCCTTTAGCTTCTTTTTTACTCTGCACACTTTAAACATGGCCTCTATAGAGGACCCCCCCCTCCCCCAAAAAAAAAGAAAAAAATGAAAAAGTTGAAAAAAAGGACTAAAACTGACCGTGGACTCTGAGGCTGCGTTCAGACAACAGGTCTTAATTCACAATTTGGATTTTTTGGTGAAATCCGATTTTTTTGTGTGCTCATTCATATTACACATTAACATATACACTGGTTTTAACAGACGACATCACATAACTCCTATCCTGGCATCCCTCCACTGGCTCCCTGTGTGTTTTAGAATTGATTTTAAGATTTTACTGATTACTTTTAAAGCCCGAATGGGTCTGGCCCCAAGCTATATAGATGACATGTTAGCTACCTACGAGCCAACACGCAGCCTTAGATCCTCGGGGGGGCAGAGGGCTCCTGGCTGTTCCAAAGTCGAGGCTTAAATCTAAGGGTGACCGGGCCTTTTCCATCAGGACCCCTCGACTTTGGAACGGCCTGCCCGAGGAAATAAGGCTTGCGGAATCATGTGGCATCTTTTAAGTCACTTCTTAAAACACACTTTTATAGACTTGCTTTTGTGGGATGTTTGTCCCTTTTAATTTTTTAATTTGAATCTTATCCTGTTTGATTGCTGGTTTATATTCTCATACATGATGTTGTTTTATCTCACGCCTCTACTTCTGCATTGATTTAACAGCATCATGTTACATTACCCCTGCACTCCTTATTCCGATTCATTTAATCTATTTGAAGTGTCTTGTTTCTGCATTGTTGTACACATCTCTCCTATTATGTTGCTTCTATTTTAGTGTTTTTAGTGTTTTTATTTACATCTTGTATCCTGCTGTTGTGCCCTTTATTTGTTTGTCAAAGCACTTTGTAAACTTTGTTTTAAAAGGTGCTATATAAATAAAGTTATTATCATCATTATTATTATTATTATTATTATTATTATTATATAAAAACCTAGTGCTACTTTTGAGGCAGTTCTAACATGAATGTTTCTCTCTATTTAATGTTTCGTATTTGATTTATCACCATTTATTGTAATATTATCTTCTTTTTTTGTATTTTTTTTTCAGTGAAAATCAGGTGTTTTCCTAATTTGAATTTATTGATGCTGTAGATATTCATAAAAGTTCAGATTAAAGTTGAGGGTTATTATATCAGAAACAGAGAAAACTGAAGAAAAAAAAAAGACAGTTTCAGCAAAGATAGCAATAACTGAACATAGAAACCGATCATGTAGAATTTCATAACAGCTCAGATTAAATTCAAAGGCTTTTAGAAAAAATCAGGGAAAAAAATGAAGAAAAAGTCACCTTTTCAGCAAAAATATCTTCAAGTAAACATAAAAAGAAAATTCTCCATCCACTGTCATTGATCCAAGTCCGTGGAATGTCAGAAAAGACAAAAGTCCAGCCCTTAGTCTTTTTTTGAGTTTCCATTAATGAGTTCCATTAATGCAGTGGAAGTGCTGCAGGTTTATTAATGATGGGTTTACTGGAGAAAAGCATCACATTCAGGAGTGGCTGATAAAACTGATAATAAATATATGAAATAATCAAATGACTTTAACTTAACCCATACAAACCCAGTGCTACTTTTGTGTCAGTTCCCAAATGATTTTTTTCTATTTCTACCTGTCACAACTGATTTACCATTATTATTATCAACCATTATTTTTTTTGTTTTTATAAGATTATCCTCTGTATTTTGAATTTTTTGTTGTAAATCATATATTTTCCTGTGTTTAACTCATAGATCACGTACATGTTCATGAAAACTCAGAGTAAATTCAAAGTTAATTACATCAAAACAGAGAAAAATGAAGAAAAAGTTACAACTCCAACTCCATGGGTTTTACTGGTGAATCACTGTTGTAGAATACAGGTGTCAAACATGCGGCCCGGGGGCCAAATCTGGCCCGCCAAAGGGTCCAATCCGGCCCTTGGGATGAATTTGTGAAATATAAAAATTACACTGAAGATATTAACAATCAAGTTATGGAATACAATTCCAAAAGACATTAGAGAAGCCAGTTCACTGAATATATTTAAAACCAAATTAAAAACATTTTTATTCTCATTAGCCTTTGAAAGGAGATAAAAATGGGGTAACAATTCAGGAACCACGAATGTGCGGTTTTTATTTTTATTTTATTTTATTGTATTTCTGTTTTTATTTTTTTATTTTACTGTATTTCAAATTTCATCTTATTTCTTGCACTTCAAAAATTCTATGTATAATCAAATATTTTAATGTGCACTGTTTTTATATTTATTTTTATTTTATTGTATTTCTAATCAAATCTAAATGTATTTTAATATTGTATTTTTTTCAATCAATGTGAAGCACTTTGGGCTACAATTTCTGTATGAAAGGTGCTATACAAATAAAGTTTATTATTATTATTATTATTATTATTAATAATAATAATAATCAAGGATGTTCAATCTAAAGTGGATCAGACCAGTAAAATACTATCATAATAACCTATTAATAATGAAAAAAAGTTTTTTTTTTTTTTTTGTTTTGTTTTGTTTTAGTGTCAAAAAAGTAAAATTACACAAAAATGTTTACATTTACAGACTAGCCTTTCACAAAAAATATGAACAACCTAAACTGTCTTAAAAGATGTATGTAGTACTTTAACAATATTCAGCCTATTATTAAATGTTTTGTGTATTTGTAGAGCCACTGTGATCTGTAAGTTGTGATGCACATGTATATTTGATAAACTGAGGTGTAATATTGTTAAAATTATGCTTATTTGTCTTAAGAATTTTCAGGTTGGTCATATTTGTTCATGTTATGTTCAAGTACAGTTCGTAGATGTAAACATTTTCATTACAGAATTTTACTTTTTTCACTCAAAAACATTGAGAAAACTTTGGAGTTGACATTATTTGTAAATTCTTATCCTATTATTTACATTATTTTACTGGTCTGGCCCACTTTATATCTCTTAGACTGTATGTGGCCCCTGAACTAAAATGAGCTTGACACCCCTGTTGTAGAAGATGACGGTGTTTCCATGGTAACTACGGAGCCTCTAAACGTCCAAATGGGTCATATCTGATGACCATGAAAAGATGAAACACTACATTTTACACCAATTATTTACATGTATTGATAGAATTAGTGGATCAACAGGTATTACACAGTTTAGATCAGTAGATGATTTTGGTCGATGGTGGATGTTCGGGTCTTTATGGGTTAAATGCGACTTCTATTAGTTTTGAGTATGAACTAAATGCGACCCTGAAGTGACCCACATGTGCAAAAGAGGTCCTGACATAATACATGACCATGTAGACACACACTGTATTTACAGAAGTAAACCCAGTGGAATGCAGAATTGTGATGTTTGTCGCATTTCAATAACGTAAAGGTCGGATAAATGCGAGCTGGCCATTCCCACTAAAGTCACATTGCAAAATATCAGATACGTATCGGATTTAGGACCACATATGAAAGTGGTCTGGGTCGGATTAGTGCTGTTCAAACTGTCTTTAACCTGTTTAACCCTGACCATATTTTCAGGCAAAAAACACCTAAACAGACAAACCCAAAGTAAATGAAGAATTACTTCACAATAATAAGGTTCATATGGATGTTCTTGGTGTCTATGGACATTTACAGACCTCACAGAATCTATTCCCATTGTCTAAAATATTGTACCTATTACTCTGCCTGAATAAACTGTAACAAACTAAAAGAGAAATTCCAATTTTTTATCCTCGCCTGTTTTTTTTTTGGCTGGATTGACGATGATATGCATAAATTAATTGTTCGTGTTGGAGATTTTTAATAGTGTATATTTCACCCCACAAAGATTAAAAATCATGTTTGAACATAAAAGTTTGCACTAAAATCCACTTTTGATGTACTTTTATTAATATTAGCGTCTAAACTTTGAGCAAAAGTTGAAAAAAAACATCCATTGTCCTGATTTATTATATTTTTATAGTAGATGAATATTAATATAGTTTTTAGGCCCTCCGGCGGGCTGATAGGGCTAAAGGGGAACAGACTGGATACAGGTCACATATGGACAAAAAAATCGGATTTGGGCCACATTTACATTTACATCTTGTATGTTCATTTGCAAATGTCTCCTTCTACATTTTCAGACGATAAAAGACCACAGACATTGACAAAAACTCTTTAAATATAGAATTTAGGTGAAGGTCATAATCCTGAGTGTGAATACAGGCTCTTGTAAATTCTTTCATTCTTAGAGTGCAAGTTATTGAAGGAAGGAGAAAAGAAGAAGGAGAGGATAAAGAAGAGCCGAGGGGGTTTAAGTCCTGGGGAAGCTCAATGGGGACCAGCTGCAGGGTCCGGGTAAAGACTACAGAATATTCCAGATGGACTGAAAGGCAAGATACCCCCAGGAAAGGCAAGGAGAAAACAAGACGAAAATATTCAAATGGGACTGGAGGGAGGGAACTACAGGAAAAGGAGACAGAAAAGAAGAATGGGGTAAATAGGTTCAAGTTGACACTGTCAGGGAGAAAGGATTAGCAAGATGAAGAAGTAAACCTGCTGATAACACATGTGATCAATCCAAAATGATCACATACTGACGACTGGTCAAGGTGTCAGCTTCTGTCACACAGAGGAGGTAGTGTTTTTCTAAAATTTCATATTGTGTTTAACAGGGTATATGTAGTGTTTCTATTTTCAAATGTTAAAAAATGACCAAAAATTAGCATTAAAGTGTTTGGAATAAGGAGCCAGACCATCTGGGGGATTCATGTGACCACCAGAGGGAGTAGTGGGTCACTGCTGAAAACTAACACCGTGGGGCCTTTGACCAAAGCATCAGAAAGTGATAAGATGGGATGAGAACCGTGAAGAAACAAGTTTTAGAGTATAAGTGACAAATTGAAGCCAGAGGCACTGTTTTTGTTTTTACTACAAACAGAAAGGAGTTAGATCCAGAAATCACAGCATTTCATCAACTTGGATGAGTTTGGTCACAAGGGCCATGAAATTATTATTTGATGTTTTTATCTTTGCTAAGGTGGACAATAATTTTAGAGCAGTTATTGACGACACAAACCGTACAGACGATGGAGGTGACATGTGGTTTTTACTGTGTAAAAACAGAGGATTTTTTTGATAAAATCTGATTTTTTTGTGTGTTCATTCTTATGACACATTAACCCCATAACGCCAAACATATCATATTTGATACATGAGTTTTGAAGTCCTCTACATGATAAGTGTGATTTTTTTTGTCTTGAAAAACCTGATGTATACAATTAGATACATGCAATACACAGATAATCCACCAGGGGGAGGAGTTCATTCACCAGAGGCCTTTCCAGTGACACTACAAGACTGTCATTAATGAGGAAGGAGGAAGAACTTTGACCATTTAGAAAAGGAATTAACAATTTGTTAGACATGTTTGGGTTTGTTATGCCCAACTCGTCTAGGCCACAACAGCACATAGGTGAGACCACACGGTTGTCTTGCCATCAAAAGAATGAACATTCTTTATTTTACAAGTACAAGGGGTCCAGCCATGGCTGACGAGATGTGAAGAGTAGCAGCCCAGGGAGAGAGAGGGAGTATCCAGCAGAAGCCTGGCCTATATGACCTCCCAACCAGGTGTGGCTCGTTAGCAATCCCAATCAGCCACACCTCCAAGGCACCAAACCATGTCCTCCTGGCAGCACCAGATGTATCCAATCCTCTGCAACAGAAACACACCAACAATACCCAGCAAACCAACTGGTCAGGGCCATCACAGGATTATATTGGGTTTTTGTTCGTTCAAAAATGATAATATTTGAGCATTGAGACCCGATGGATCAAATATGATACAAAATTAAAACTCATACATGGAAATTGATGTTTGAAAACATTTTTTTTGGTTGTTCAGAAGGACCAGTGACGGCTCCAGTTTCAAAGAAGTGGAATTTTATGTCAATGATTTAATGGTTCAGGCTTTACAGGGTTAATTGTGACTTCTATGAGTTTTGAGTATGAACTGTATGGGACCCTGAAGTGACCCGCATGCACAAAAAAAGTCCTGACATAATATGTGACCACGCAGGCATGCACTGTGTTTACGGAAGTAAATATGGAGGCATTTCATCTCAGCGCAGAATTGTGACATTTGTTGCATTTCAGTGATGTAGGGGTCGGATAAATGCGATCTGGCCGTTCACACTGAAGTCGCATTACAAAATACCGGATACGTATCGGGTTTAGGACCACATATGAAAGTGGTCTGGGTTGGATTTGAAAAAATCGGATTAGTGCTGTTCAAACTGTCTTTAACAGATCAGATACAGGTCACATATGGACAACAAAATCAGATTTGGGCCACATTTGCCTGCAGTCTGAACGTAGCCTTAGTAGAAAAAAGCTGATGATACCATAAAACAGACGTATGTAAACCATGAACTTTACACTTCATTCACATTGTGTTGATTCATTGTTGGATTTGGTCCTAAGTGTGTTCTGCTGCACAATATTACATATAACGCAGTGTTTTCAACCTTGGGGTCGGGACCCCATGTGGGGTCGCCTGGAACTCAAATGGGGTCGCCTGAAATTTCTAGTAATTGATGAAAATTTAAAAAAAAAAAAAAAAGACAAAAAACATATATGGTGAGTTGATGGAGACGATCCCAATCCATAAAAGACATGACAAACTGTGAGTGTGAAACTGCAGCACTGTGGTTCTGTTTGTGTGTCAAATGTTCATTGTGGTCAGTTTCAGATGCTGCAGCTCTTTCATAATTCATAGTTTGAGTTCTTGTTTGTTCAGTATTAATTGTCAGCCTTGTAAATCCAAGCTGGACTGACTGTACATATCCTGACCAAGGAAAATAAAATTCTCCCTTTGGGCAGTAATCTTTTCTGCCTCCATAATAATATATATTATATAGCCTAAAAATACCGTCTAACATTAACATTTATTTGCAAAAACAAATTAATTTTAGCAAAAAAAAACAAAAAAAAAGTCTCTGTTTTGAACGTCCGGGGTTGCCAGAAATTTGTGATTTTAAAATGGGGTCACGAGCCAAAAAAGGTTGGGGACCACTGATATAACGTCTTTAAAGGCAACTTTGTTGGCATAACAAACAATGGGACCATAGAAAGATTAAATAAGACAAATAAGACAAATTGAGAAAAAAGTAAAAATTAACACACTTTGTAACTCTGAACCTGGTCGTGTTTCATACTCATCCTCAACCACATCATTTCCACTGTCCAGTGAATTACATCGACCTCTATTCATCTACCCTACAAACTGAAACATTAGACTAGACGACTTACTTGCTCATATTGGAACAAAGTTGCAAAATCATTTAGTTGAAATCCAATTAGAAAATATAAATATTTCTGCTCGATATTCAGCTGTAACTGAAAAGATACTTAAATCTCAGAGTTGATGTATTTCATTTTAGATTTCCTGGTCAGAAGTGAAAATGCTGGACCAGTGAAACCTCCTCTCCAACGAAACAAAAAAGAAAACCCTCTAACTGAAAGTCAAGAAAAAGTAGGTGTTACTAGAAGACAACAGCATGATGGAACATACACCTAATAAATATTACTGAACGCCAATGTGTCAGAAGTGCTTCAGCTCTTTGGAGAAAGCAGCGCCGTTTTCTCATCGCCCTGAAAAGAATGGGTGAACCAAACCCTTTTGATTTTCTTCACACTAGTCGTTTTTCCATTGGACATATGCGCAAAACTTTCCCGATATTTACTAAATGTTGAAAAAACAAATGTGCGTAATGTCAGACTTTCCATTCAATCACAAATGCAATGATTTGTCTGTGAGATGTCATGAGAAGTCATTCCATAAACATGACGACGAACATAAATATCACATTGATTTACAGATGTATACTCTATACTCTACAGCAGTGGTCTCCAACCCTGGTCCTCTAGATCTACTATCCTGCATGTTTCAGATGTTTCCCTCCTACTGCACACCTGACCGTCATTATCAGGCTTCTGCAGAGCTTGATGATACTCTTATCATTTGAATCAGGTGTGTTGGAAGAGGGATCCATCTAAAACCTGCAGGATAGTAGATCTGAAGGACCAGCCTTGGTGACCAGTGCTCTGTAGTACTCTATCCTGTACTAAATTAACCCTGTAAAGCCTGAACCATTAAGTCATTGACAGAAAATTCCAGTTCTTTGAAACTGGAGCCTTTATGGGTCCTTCTGAACGACCAAAACATACTTTTTTTCTAATATCAATTTCCATGCATGAGTTTCAATTTTGTATCATATTTGATCCATCGGGTCTCAATGCTCAATTATGATTTTTTTAACAAACAAAAACATAACACTGGGTTACAAAAAAAATGTTTTTTGCAAGTTGTCTAGGTTTTTTCAACTGAATTAGGACCATTTTGCACCGCTAAATCCAAAAATGACATCTGTTTTTCTCAGTCAGGTCAGGTTTTTTTGCTAATTTGATTTTGAAAAATTTGATCTTCTCACAAAATATAATAATTAATACCAAAATAAGATTGGTAAGCACACTTAATGAAACTTGTGACTTGATTCCTGTTAGGTACAATGGTGTGTTCACCGCAGATGTAGCAGAATACGTCAGGCTTATTTTTGCAAGATCTTCTAGTCGAAGCCATTTCATTCACCTGTAATATTAAAAAAAAAACATTAATCATAAATTGGCAAAAGTAAAATCTTCAGAACTCATTTATTGCAAGAAATATTAAAAAATGTTGTATCATATGATGTGAAAATGCCCATAAATGTAAGCAAAAATGTTAAAAAGCCAATATGTAGCATAGTTCAGAAAGTTGACCTGATTGAGCAAAATTAATGTGATTTTTGGATTCAGCACCAAAATTATCCTAAATCAGCTCAAAAAACTTAAACAACTAGAAGCACTCGGAGAGAGCAGACCTCCGCCAAGGCTGATCAGTGGCCCCCCCCCCCCGTGGGCCCCCCCATGCCAAGGAGGTTATGTTTTTGCCAGGGTTTGTTTGATTGTCTGTCTGTCCGTTAGTGTGCAACATAACTCAAAAAGTTATGGACAGATTTTGATGAAATTTTCAGGGTTTGTTGGAAATGGGCCCCCCCGTGGGCCCCCCCACCCCCGATCACCACCAAAATTTAATCATTTCTTCCTTATCCCATTTCCAACAAACCCTGAAAATTTCATCAAAATCTGTCCATAACTTTTTGAGTTATGTTGCACACTAACGGACAGACAAACAGACAGACAGACAAACCCTGGCAAAAACATAACCTCCTTGGCGGACGTAATAATTTGTTGTTGACCAGTGTAATATAACACAAACATGTCTAACAAAATGGTAATTCCTTTTCTAAATAGTCCCAGTTCTTCCTCCTTCCTCATTAATGTCAGTCTAGTAGTGTCACTGGAAAGGCCTCTGGTGAATGAACTCCTCCCCCTGGTGGATTATCTGTGTATTGCATGTATCTAATTGTATACATCAGGTTTTTCATGAAAAAATATCACACTGATCATGTAGAGGGCTTCAAAACTCATGGATCAAATATGGTACATTTGGCATTATAGGGTTAAAAAATGATTGGGTTTCCTCGTGTGTCCACACATACCCCACCATGTTTGTTTTAAAACTCTTCTTCTCTTGTTGTAACATCCATCAACATCAGTTTTTTCATTCACATGACTCTAGTTTGCGTAAAAAGGTCTTTGCATTGTAGTTTTGCATGATATACCAATTTTGCTACACCCTAAAAACCACCTCTTGCAAGCACAAAAAGTTTTCATCAGAAAACTAGAGTTTTGGTGAAATTGTCATTTTTCCATTAGGCAAATTTTTATGCACAAGTTATATTCACACAATTTGAGGGTCAATGAAAAAGTGACTACTGAAGAACTGCAGTTTTTTTTTTTATCCCTTTGCAAAATTTACACAGCTGGATTCTCCATCGTTATGTTGGTGGTTTTGGTTTGGATCCAGTGTTTATCATGTGGATGGAAGTAGACACTGACCAGTGTTGGACCAGTGGGGTGTTTAGTGGAACTGGACAGACGACAGGACAACACAGTTCATGCTTTACATTTCATTCTACAAACATGAAGACAATAAGTTAACCCTTACAGGTCACTACAGTGGACAGCTATTCTACCGCTGTTCTCTTGTATATTCATGGATTTTGTTGTTTTCTTGTTTTTTTTTTTTTAAACATATCTGTATTAAAGTTTTAAGACACTACACATCTTTTCTGACATGAATTGGTAACATTATGTAGATCTCCCCTTAGCATAAATCCCCAGAATTACAAGCCTTCCCCATAGTTTTCACACAATTTATCAGTAAATACATGTTTCTGTGAGTCAAAAAGTAACCCTTTCATGCATACTGGTCACTACAGTGGACAGCTATTCTTATATATTCATGGATTTTGTTTTCTTTTCTTTTTGTTTTGTTTTGTTTTTTTTTTTTTTTTTACATATATCTTTATCAAAGTTTTAAGACACTACATATCTTTTCTGACATGAATTGGTAACATTATTAGATCTCTCCTGAGTATAAACCCCCAGAATCAAAAGCCTTCCCCACAGTTTTCACACAATTTATCAGTAAATACATATTTCTGTGTGTCAAAAATTAAACATGTGTTGTCCAGCTGAGTGGACATTTTTGCAACTTCATGAAAAATAGGTTAATAAGATTTTTTTTTTTTCATGTATACAGGGTGGGGAAGCAAAATTTACAATATTTTGAGGCAGGGATTGAAAGACAGTGTATGACCAATTAGTTTATTGAAAGTCATGAGAATTTATTTGCCACAAGAAAATGTCCATAATAGAAAATGTTTTTATTCTATGTGTCCTCCTTCTTTCTCAATAACTGCCTTCACACGCTTCCTGAAACTTGCACAAGTGTTCCTCAAATATTCGGGTGACAACTTCTTTAATAGTATCTTCCAGACTTTCTGGTAATAGTTTTGCTCATAGTCATTCTCTTCTTTCCATTATAAACAGTCTTTATGGACACTCCAACTTTTTTTGAAATCTCCTTTGGTGTGACGAGTGCATTCAGCAAATCACACACTCTTTGACGTTTGCTTTCCTGATTACTCATATGGGCAAAAGTTTCTGAAAAGGTATGGATAATAGTGTTAGGTATGATTATGACATCAATATATGTTTGGGTTCAAAACAATTGACGTAGTGCCTGCTGAGAAAAAACAACTAAATATTCATTGTAAATTTTGCTTCCCCACCCTGTATTTTTTTTTTTTTTTTTTTTTTTTTTATTTATTTATTTTTTTTTAATTTATTTTTCAGAAGAAAATTTTCAATTGCATTGTTTTTTTTCATGCCTAAAGAAGAATAAAAACACTCAGGAAAAAATTTTGAGTAAGGTTCTCATAATTCGTGCATGAAAGAGTTAAATGTGTGGTGTCCAGCTGAGTGGACATTTTTGCAACTTCATGAAAAATAGGTTCATAATTTATTTTTTTTAATTTATTTTTTATTTTTTTAATGTATTTTTTTATTACCTCCGCCAAGGAGGTTATGTTTTTGCCAGGGTTTGTTTGTTTGTCTGTTTGTCTGTCCGTTAGTGTGCAACATAACTCAAAAAGTTATGGACAGATTTTGATGAAATTTTCAGAGTTTGTTGGAAATGGGATAAGGAAGAAATGATTAAATTTTGGTGGTGATTGGGGGTGGGGGGGCCCATGGGGGGGCCCATTTCCAACAAACCCTGAAAATTTCATCAAAATCTGTCCATAGCTTTTTGAGTTATGTTGCACACTAACGGACAGACAAACAGACAAACAAACAAACAAACAAACCCTGGCAAAAACATAACCTCCTTGGCGTGGGGGGGGCCCACGGGGGGGTCCACTGATCAGCCTTGGCGGAGGTCTGCGCTCTCCGAGTGCTTCTAGTTTTATTTTTATTTTATTTATTCATTTTTACCTCCGCCAAGGAGGTTATGTTTTTGCCAGGGTTTGTTTGTTTGTTTGTTTGTTTGTCTGTCCGTTAGTGTGCAACATAACTCAAAAAGTTATGGACAGATTTTGATGAAATTTTCAGGGTTTGTTGGAAATGGGATAAGGAAGAAATGATTAAATTTTGGTGGTGATCAGGGGTGGGGGGGCCCACGGGGGGGGGGGGGGGGGGCGCAGACCGGGGCGCAGACCAGAAAATATCATCAAAATCTGTCCATGACTTTTTGAGTTATGTTGCACACTAACGGACAGACAAACAGACAGACAAACAAACCCTGGCAAAAACATAACCTCCTTGGCGTGGGGGGGGCCACGGGGGGGGCCACTGATCAGCCTTGGCGGAGGTCTGCGCTCTCTGAGTGCTTCTAGTTTTATTTATTTTTCAGAAGAAAATTTTCAATCACATTATTTTTTTCATGCCTAAAGAGGAATAAAAACACTCAGGAAACAATTTTGATTACGGTTCTCATAATTTGTGCATGAAAGGGTTAAAGTTCAGGGGGAAAAGAAAAATTAGAGGAGAAAAAAAAACTGTGAAAATCTGGTTTGGATGACCTACACACACACACACACACACACACATGCGTCACTACTACTGGATCCACTGGTCATGGAACTAACAGAACCAACAAACACTAAAACACAAACGTGGCCACTCGTCTGTCAGCTCTAACCATTTTACACATCGCCAGCAGCAACATGGCACCACACAGAAACATGCACACAGTAAAAAGATTGTGGGTATGTAAATAAACACCTACGACGGTGGTTCACCAAAGACAGATTTAGTACGCTGAAGCTGCATGTAAATCGTCAGATGGTGATGGAGCAGAACAATAACAACCACAGAAATGAGTCGATTATCTGACCCACCTTTACTCTCAGAAAACCGCCCAAATGAAAACGAGTCAAAGGAGTCCACTTTGGCCAACTTCACCAGGTGTTGTGTGGCAGAGTTCACATATATGATATAGTTTTCTTTTGCTCCTGCTGTGGTTGTCAAATATAATTAGACTTGGCTGATAATAATCTCCTCCAGTCAGACACACTGTCATGTTATCGGCAACATCAGAGGCAGGAAGTTTTACATCAAATCATAGTAATGACGTTAGCAGATAAATCAGGAACTCTTTCTTTCAGACTCCTGAACAGCTGACAGGAGTCGACAACAACAGCTGTTTACAGTGTTTACATCTTCAACTGTTCAACTGTTTATGCACCTTATACTCAATAACTGCATATATATCATACTGGTCATCTTTAACAGTTTGCACAGTTACTCATACATTGCACATTCATGTAAATATTTATTTATTTTCTTAGTAATAGTAGTTTATTTTTTTTACATATATATATTTTGTGCTCATTCTCTTCTGCATGCCATTTTTAAATACCACTTTGTTTTGTTTGTTTTAATTTCAGAGTTAAATTATTCTTACTTGTACATATATATACATGTATACAGATAGATAGATAGATAGATAGATAGATAGATAGATAGATAGATAGATAGATAGATAGATAGATAGATAGATAGATAGATAGATAGATAGATAGATAGATAGATGGATGGATGGATGGATGGATGGATGGATGGATGGATGGATGGATGGATGGATGGATGGAAGGAAGGAAGGACGGACGGATGGACAGATAGATAGATAGATAGATAGATAGATAGATAGATAGATAGATAGATAGATAGATAGATAGATAGATAGATAGATAGATAGATAGATAGATAGATGGATGGATGGATGGATGGATGGATGGATGGATGGATGGATGGATGGATGGATGGATGGAAGGAAGGAAGGACGGACGGATGGACAGATAGATAGATAGATAGATAGATAGATAGATAGATAGATAGATAGATAGATAGATAGATAGATAGATAGATAGATAGATAGATAGATAGATAGATAGATTCTTAAAGGTGGACAGCGCAGTAGTATTTTCCTCGTGCAGGTAAACCTGTTTCTTTTCCGTCCACATGACAATAAAACACTTTGAATCTTGAATCTAAATCCGATGGTACCGGCTCATTTAGTAATAATCCTACAATTATGGTCTGGACTGGTCTTGAAAATAACTCCAGACTTTTTCTTCAAACTGACAACAGTCCTTCAGTCAGACCAGTCTGGAGTACTGGGACAGTATTCATGTTTCACTGTGGGCTCAATGGGGTTCAAAGTAGTTGGTGTCGCTCAGAAACTGGAGTTCCTGAATGGAGCACTGCTGCCATCTAGTGTCAGGTCATGTACACAGCATGTGAAGGATATGAGGTCCAAATTAGATACAATAGACGGATACAATACAATAGACAATAATATACAATACAATAAAGACTCGTTATCTACTATTGCAGAGGAAGCAGTCACTCATTGGTTTAGTCTAACTCCTGCAGTGAACTGGTGCTCAGCAGAAACAGCACCAACACTTGAAGGTTTACAGTCAACAGCGTAGATAAAGTAAGAGCTAAAGCATCAGATCCAGCCTTCAGATGGTGTTACAGGACATGTTCACACACTGTCCTCACAGCTGTTCACTGGATCAGCTCTGCTCCTGCTGCTGGGCCTGCATCGTCATTATTTATCCATATAGTTGTGACAGTAGGTTATCGTGAACATACCAATCCACTATTTGTAAAGTCTAAAATAATAAAATTTAATGATATGGTTGAATTCCAAACAGCACGATTTCTGTACAAAGCCAGAAATAACCTATTACACTGGTCAACAACAAATTTATTGTTTAAGTTTTCTGAGCTGATTTAGGATAATTTTGGTGCTGAATCCAAAAATCACATTCATTTTGCTCAATCAGGTCAACTTTCTGAACTATGCTACATATTGGCTTTTTAACATTTTTGCTTACATTTATGGGCATTTTCACATCATATGATACAAAATTCTTTCATATTTCTTGCAATAAACGAGTTCTGAAGATTTTACTTTTGCCAATTTATGATTAATGTTTTTTTTTTAATATTACAGGTGAATGAAATGGCTTCGACTAGAAGATCTTGCAAAAATAAGCCTGACGTATTCTGCTACATCTGCGGTGAATACACCATTGTACCTAACAGGAATCAAGTCACAAGTTTCATTAAGTGTGCTTGTGAAAATGATTTTTTTTTCTCTTAAAACCTATTTTGGGTGAGAACTATATAAAAAAATCAACTGATAAAGTCACAAAAATGTAATCAATTTTGAGAGAAGATCAAATTTTTCAAAATCAAATTAGCAAAAAAACCTGACCTGATTGAGAAAAACAGATGTCATTTTTGGATTTAGCGGTGCAAAATGGTCCGAATTCAGTTGAAAAAACCTAGACAACTTGCAAAAAACATTTTTTTGTAACCCAGTGTTACCAAACCATTTATAGAAAAGGTTTCAGGAAAGAGAGGGAGGGTAGAAATGAAGGGAAATGACAAAGTTTAAGATACAAAGATGTCGAACCACGAAGAAAAGATTCTGTTTATCTAATAATGGTGTAAGACTATGGAACAGACTGAGTGTGGAGCTGAAACAATGTCCAAACATCAGACAGTTTAAAAACAAATACAAACAAATGATTTTTACAAAATACAGAGAGGAAAGGATCTGAGGGGGGGGGGATCCGGTTGTTTTTCACAGTGGGGCTTTGACACATATGCGCTGATAATATCTAGTTGAAATATGGATATATGAATATATTATTACTATATAGGACAATATAGAATATTATATGTATTTATATTATATATGTATATGTGTTTTTGTTCGAGGGTTTTTGTTTGTTTTGTTTTTATTTTGTTTTTTTTTCTTTTTAGTTTTTATTAATATCTGGTAGGAAAAGTTGTAAATGGGTATTATCATATTAGTGTATATAGGTAAAAGGATGTGTGATATTGTTATACTATTATTATTATTATTATTATTTATTATTTTTTTTTTATTATTATATTCATACAAAATAATAATTGCAATATAATGATCAGAAGGAATAGAAATTGGGGGTAGGAGTACATAACTTTTTACTTCTTCCTACTGCTTTTCGAGCATGTATAATTTTATTTCATTTGTTTTATTATTATTATTATTATTATTATTATTATTATTATTATTATTATTATTATTATTGTTGTTGTTTTTGCTTATCAGTCATTTATGTACCAGTACTTATATTTTGTTGGCTGATTTTTGTTTTGATTTCACTGTCTACATGTTCAAAATAAAGATTTCATTCATTCATTCATTCATTCATTCATTCACTGTGTTTATTATATAGTTCCATAGATGGTAGAGGTTTCTATTAATGGTACGAACAGCTGCAGTAGTAGTATATCCACTGGTAGTACTGTTTGTAGTATTAACAGTTATGGGTATTTGTACTAGTTATTGGCAGTTGGTTTTCTCTCTCTCTCTCTCTCTCTCTCTTTAACCCTTTAACGGCTCATGTCAGTGGTCCATCCTCCAGAGTCAGCGTCTACTCCAGGTTTCTACTGTTAAAGGTGGTTTTTCCTTCCACTGTCAAGTGTTTTGGAGGTTTTGTGTCAGTGCAGATGGATTTTGTTGGCGGTGATTTGGGCGGTAAAGGCCCAGCAGTAGTGCTCACAGTTCACTACTGATTTACTGGAGTTGAACCCTTAGTACTGACCCAAGTGAGTGGATGATCTACTGGTACTGTGGAGATTTAAGGAGAGTTCACATCAAATACTGGATCCAACACAGATCCAACAGCTTTGTGCTAGAGTACCCCCTTATTTGGAAAACTAGGTTAGCCTCAGTTTAAGCTAGTTTTTAAATCGTAAATTCATCTAAATTCATGTAGAGCACAAGGTTCAGAATCTCACAACTGAAGACACAAACGTTTCAGTTCTGAAATATAGAACAAAATGACAGATGCTAACATTAAGAGCTTTACAAAGAAGGAACGTTAGCCAAAACGGCATGTAATTTAAGGTATGATTTTACACAAGAATACAGCATAAATTAACGTTACCTGACATGAAATGTCCACCACTAATCCAGGTTTCGTTGTCTGGATTCCAGTTATTTCTACGAATTGCAGCAATCCATCTGCTTCTTCTGTCTTTGGCTTTAGGTCGCCGCTAAAACGATAGCTCCCAGTGCTTTTTAAACCTATTTGTGCGATCAATGGCACAACAACTCTGCCCCATTTTTTAGATTGCTCTAAAGTTTTCGCAGTATTCAAGCCAAAGCCGCTACTCATCTCCCTCTTTCTGCCACTCAGTGGACGGAACCGCGGTGACTTCCGCTAGCGGTGATGTCACGTGCATACCCTCTATTAGTATTTATTGTGATCATAATTTATATTATAAAAGCCAAGTGGGGTGTGTGTGTGTGTGTCTCAGGATTCACACAAAATGCTGCAGACTGCTGCAGTTTGTCAGACTTATTTATTTCTGGTCAAGGAACAGATTTATGAAAACAGTAAGTTGATCAGACCAATATTTTGGGAGATATCAGTAATTTTAAAATACAATAGCCTTACAATCACATTGCTATGGCCAGAAGGCGTTGGTGGTGACTGCTGGACAAATGCGGTACAGCATAAATAAAGACACAACAACATAAAAACTACCACATTTAGAACCCATGGATCCACACAGGTCAATGCATTAGTGTGTATTCAATCGTCAGTTTTGAATGATCTCTGGGCTTTTGTTAACGCCATCAAACTACACGTCAACACCGTCAGACAAAAAACTACTTTTTTACATATTGTGCATGAGCTGTATACATTAGCCATCTGATGTTAGCCTGGGGTGCTAGCTACCTCTAGCCCTACTATAAATATATACATTTATGCAATAATTACTTCCGCCAAGGAGGTTATGTTTTTGCCAGGGTTTGTCTGTCTGTCTGTCTGTCTGTTTGTCTGTCCGTTAGTGTGCAACATAACTCAAAAAGTTATGGACAGATTTGGAGGAAATTTTCAGGGTTTGTTGGAAATGGGATAAGGAAGAAATTATTAAATTTTGGTGATGATCGGGGGTGGGGGGGCCCACGGGGGGGCCCATTTCCAACAAACCCTGAAAATTTCATCCAAATCTGTCCATAACTTTTTGAGTTATGTTGCACACTAATGGACAGACAAACAGACAGACAGACAAACAAACAAACAAACCCTGGCAAAAACATAACCTCCTTGGCGTGGGGGGGCCCACGGGGGGGGCCACTGATCAGCCTTGGCGGAGGTCTGCGCTCTCCGAGTGCTTCTAGTTCTATTTAATATTTTCTTTACAAAAGTGACGGTGTTGACACATCATGGTTGTGACAGTATATCAATAAATATGTAAACACTTTTGAAGACATAGAACACTGACAGGAGAATGAGTGAACTTGTTGCATGTGCTGGATCTGGAAGGTGAAGAAGAAAGTCCTCAGAAATATAGGTGACCATGTGGTGCCTGATTTTTTAGTCTTCTCTAAAATATCTGACGGAAACATGGGACACATTTTAAGGTAACACAAAATAATAGTAAATGTTAATGAAAATTCATGGCTCTTAGTTTTCAAGTGATTTTTCATTGTATTTTTTCATATGATAAGTATTTTATTCATTTAAAAAGAGTTTTCACTGTTTGTTATCAAATTGAAACGATAATCTCTTACCTGTGGACAAATCATTTTGTGGGTAATGGGCTAACAGATTATTATAAAATTCACTAAATTAAAAACAAACTTATGGAAAAAAGGCTACATTTGTGCAAAAGACCCTTAAAAGATCAACTCTGATAATTTTATAGCAAAAATATTATTCATTTTCAATGGAATTAGCACTTTTCTGAGTGGGACATGTATTTTCCAAAATCTCAAGAATCAGTGTATAATTAACCAGATAATTATGAAAAATTAGAGGAAAAATAATAACCAAAATGGATGGATGGATGGTTATGAAGACGGTTATGAATATGATTATGAAGATGGTGAGGAAGATGGTGATGAAGACGGTGATGAAGATGGTGATGAAGACGGTGAGGAAGACGGTGATGAAGACAGTGAGGAAGACGGTGATGAAGACGGTGAGGAAGACGGTGATGAAGACAGTGACGAAGACGGTTATGAAGACGGTAATGAAGACGGTTACGAAGACAGTGAGGAAGATGGTGACGAAGACGGTTATGAAGATGGTTACGAAGATGGTGAGGAAGACAGGTATGAAGATGGTTATGAAGATGGTGAGGAAGATGGTGAGGAAGATGGTGAGGAAGACGGTGATGAAGACGATGATGAAGACGGTTATGAAGATGGTGAGGAAGACTGTTGTGAAGACGGTGAGGAAGACGGTGATTAAGACGGTGATGAAGATGGGTACGAAGACGGTTATGAATATGGTTATGAAGACGGTGATGAGGACGGTTATGAAGATGGTTATGAAGACTGTGAGAAGACGGTGATGAAAACAGTTTTGAAGACAGTTATGAAGACTGTAAGGAAGATGATGAGGAAGATGGTAAGGAAGATGGTTATGAAGATGGTGATGAAGACGATGAAGACAGTTATGAAGATGGTTATGAAGACGGTTATGAAGACTGTGAGGAGATGGTGATGAAAATGGTTTTGAAGACAGTTATGAAGACGGTAAGGAAGACAGTGAGGAAGACAGTTATGAAGATGGTTATGAAGACGGTTATAAAGACGGTGAGGAAGACAGTGAGGAAGATGGTGAGGAAGACGTTTATGAAGATGGTTATGAAGACAGTGAGGAAGATGGTTATGAAGATGGTGAGGAAGATGGTTATGAAGACGGTGAGGAAGACAGTGAGGAAGATGGTTATGAAGACGGTTATAAAGACGGTGAGGAAGACAGTGAGGAAGATGGTTATGAAGATGGTGAGGAAGATGGTTATGAAGACATTGACGAAGACGCCGCCGAAGATGGTGACAAAGGCGGTGCCTCTACAACAGCTCATGTCCTATCATCACATAAGCTAAAAACCATCAAAATCTGAATCAGTGTCGGTCTAAACTAGGGCTGAAAGATATATTGTTACCATATCTATATCTAGATATGAACATTCAAGATATTAATATCAAAAAAGCAATGATATAAACGATATAGATTTCCCCTGTGCTCATCCTGCATGTACAGCTCTGGAAGTGCTGAAATGTTTGATTTGTAATTTATTTATTTGTACTTTATCTTAATGTTGATGAGTGGCAGTGAGCTCTTATAAATAAAACTACATTTTCCACATTCTTCTGTATTATGATGTTTGTAATTTTCTGAAAAATGCTTGGTTGTCACCGAACCCATAGTAATATTGTATCGTATCGATATCGAGATATCTGGCATGAATATCAAGATATGAAATTTTGTCCATATTGTTCAGCCCTAGTCTAAACACTGGCCGTTTTAACCACGCCCACTTCTGTGATGCTTTTCTGCAGCAAAAAACACCAAATGGAAGTGTACGTTTAGTTAAAAGGGCGGAGGGTGAAGTAGGTAGTGTCTGTGCCGTTCCAGAAGGCAGTAAACAGAGGCTCAGTGAAGGTGTGGTGGAAGGTGTGGAGGTGGGTGAGGGTGTTGTTGGACACTTTGTAGAAGGACAGCGTCCCTGCAGGCCAGTCCAGGAACACACCGATGCGACTGAGGTCACCAGAAGGAACAGACACTTTGTGCTCTTCAACGTGAAGGTGGAAGTACGACCTAAACCTGTTGACGAAGAGCCAGGACTTGGTATTTTTGCCGAGGTCGCCGTCCTGTCTGCTCAGGCTTTTGTACATCACACCGACGCCGACGTCGTTATTGCTGCCGTTACTCCAGTCCACCTCCCAGTAATGGCGCCCACTAAGCTCCTCCCTGCACATGACCTGCATGGGTCCGATAAACCTGTCAGAGTGTTGAAAATACGACATCTTGTATCCACACGTCGCCGTCTTGTTCTTATCGGACAGATAGAGTTTCTGATGAGCCGAGTTCGGGTCCAGGGTGAGATCACAGAAATCTGATGGAGAAACAACAACACAACCTGTTATTAGTGTCCACAACTGTGACCTCTGACCCCCAACAACAACACAACCTGTTATCAGTGTCCACAACTGTGACCTCTGACCCCCAACAACAACACAACCTGTTATCAGTGTCCACAACTGTGACCTCTGACCCCCAACAATAACACAACCTGTTATCAGTGTCCACAACTATGACCTCTGACCCCCAACAATAACAACACAACCTGTTATCAGTGTCCACAACTGTGACCTCTGACCCCCAACAATAACACAACCTGTTATCAGTGTCCACAACTATGACCTCTGACCCCCAACAATAACAACACAACCTGTTATCAGTGTCCACAACTGTGACCTCTGACCCCCAACAATAACAACACAACCTGTTATCAGTGTCCACAACTGTGACCTCTGACCCCCAACAATAACAACACAACCTGTTATCAGTGTCCACAACTATGACCTCTGACCCCCAACAATAACAACACAACCTGTTATCAGTGTCCACAACTGTGACCTCTGACCCCCAACAACAACACAACCTGTTATCAGTGTCCACAACTATGACCTCTGACCCCCAACAATAACAACACAACCTGTTATCAGTGTCCACAACTGTGACCTCTGACCCCCAACAATAACAACACAACCTGTTATCAGTGTCCACAACTGTGACCTCTGACCCCCAACAACAACAACAACACAACCTGTTATCAGTGTCCACAACTGTGACCTCTGACCCCCAACAACAACACAACCTGTTATCAGTGTCCACAACTGTGACCTCTGACCCCCAACAACAACACAACCTGTTATCAGTGTCCACAACTATGACCTCTGACCCCCAACAACAACACAACCTGTTATCAGTGTCCACAACTGTGACCTCTGACCCCCAACAACAACACAACCTGTTATCAGTGTCCACAACTGTGACCTCTGACCCCCAACAACAACACAACCTGTTATCAGTGTCCACAACTGTGACCTCTGACCCCCAACAACAACACAACCTCTTATCAATTATAATAATTATATAATTTAATAAAATATTGCATAAAATGAACAAAACTGAACAAAAATTTAGTAAAATAATGAAAAAAATTAGCAAAACTGAACAAAAATTTAATAAAATAATGAATAAAATGAACAAAACTGAACAGAAACGTAATAAAGTAATGAAATAATGAACAAAACCAAGGAAAAAATGAATACAGTTATGAATAAAATGAGCAAAACTGATTAAAAAAAAAAATAAAATAATGAAAAAAAATCCAAAACTAAACAAAAATGGAATACAATAATGAAAAAAGGAACAAAAATGTAATAAAATAATGAATAAAATGAACAAAACACGATGAGATGAAGACAATAACAGGAAATCTGATTCTACGTCACTAGGTACGTACGAACTCTGATTTGTGGAATTATCGGATTATTCTTGATCATGTAAACAGTCTAATTGGATCTGTTTAATCAGATAACAGCAGTAATCTGATTATATTAAAGACAATAACAGACTGAAACGTCTAAACCAGGTGTCTGTAGGTTCTCGTTTGTCCAGGTCATCATTTTGAAAATGTTTCGATGAAACGTTTTCAAGTCTAAACCAGGGTTTATGGATTATCCTATTTCTGAAGTGCCTGTAAACGCATCACATCTGATTGTCATAATGATCTGACTCAGATTTTTACGGTCAGTATAAACTCATTCACGTGGTTCTCATTCATCGTTCAGTCGTCCGTCACTTACACCAGATGAAGTCGTTTCTGTCGGTGATCGTCGTCACCTTGGGCAGATCCGGTCTAGTAAAGTCCTCGTTGACCAGGTTTCCTTCTTTGTAGTGGTAGATGGTGGCTCCTTTGTATTTGGGGTTCTCTATGACGGTGATCAGGAACTTGACTCTGCTGGCAGATCGCAGTTGTTTCGCCAGATCTCCGAACTCTTTGGCTTTTGTCCTGATTGTGCTCCTCACTTCCTGGGACGAGTACCACTGGTTCTGTGACAGCGGACCGGTTTCAACCAGATCCGCTTCCTGCCATTGGAGGTTGTTGGCCATGGTGTGGAGGTAGGGGTCATCCTGCTGGACTGAGGTGAAGACGAAGCACAGGGCGTGGTCCACATCTGCAGCCACGGCCTCTCGGTCCAACTCCAGGTGATTGGCGGCGATCTTCACGTTGGGTCCATTGATGATGTCCATGCACGACTGAATGACAGTGACTTCATGCTCTCTATTTTCCAACCACTTCCTTAAGTTTTCATCGCTGAATGGGGACTTGTCTCTGTTGTCCAAAAGTTTTTCCATTGTGGCAGCGTCTTCTAGACCTTCTCGGATGGCGGGAAACTTCTTCTCCATGGTGCCTTGAATGCTCATGGTGTACTTAGGGCATAGTTTTTGGAAACTGCTCAAATTTTTCTCAAGTTGAGGGAGTTTCCCGACGACTCTCTCTGCCATCAAGTCGTTGCATCTCATTCTGATTTCCTTCAGACTCTCCAGAGTGTTTTCGGCTTTCCACAGGAGTCCGGAGCTGATCTCCCCCCTCAGCTTGACAGCTTTTAGGTTGAATTTGTCCAGTGGCATCAGCCAGACCTTCAGGGGGACAGAGTTGGACCCGTCATCTTTCAACAGCTTGGGCAGCTCCACATAGGTCTTCACTGCATCTTCAAAGGTTGCAGGGTTGTTCTCAAGAATGAAGTCACCGTAGAACTTGCAGGACATGTTTTTGGCCAGAACTTCTTCGTTTTTGTTCAGGCTCACACTAAAGTGTCTGAAGGATGGGATCTTGTTCACCATTGCTTTCATGCTGCCCTTGATTTCCTGAATGCTGCTGGTGTTGGTGTTTGAGTTTTGGCTGTCGAACACAAAGAAGGCGTTGGCGCCGTACAGGATGCCGGTGACCACATGAGTCACGGAACCTTTTTCGGTGGATCCGCCTTGCAGTTTGCTCATGGCTTCTTCGTGGGTCATGGTCAGCTGCTTGAAGTGGGTGGTGGCGTGGTACTGAAGGGTAACTCGACTCTGGTTCTTGAATTGCTTGTGGTCGTTCAGAAACTTGGCAGAACCTTCAACTTCAATCAAACCACCCAAGAAACTGGCCTTCAGACCGGCCTGAACGTCCAGGAGAGAAGATTTAGAGTCGATGGTGTCAGAGGTCAGGACGTGATAGCTGCTGCTTTTCTTGGATTCAACAGTCGTGAAGTCTTTGAGAGTTTGTTTGTCCCACAGCATCAGTCCTGAAGGAAACAGAAGACGCAACTTCTCAGCACAAGTCCAACTTCGATCTGCTGTGGTTTTCTTCTCCCACTACGATCTCAGAAAATATCCAGGTTCATTTACATTCATTTACTACTTTAATCAAAAAACTGAGCTTTTTCCTCAAAATATTATGCACATTATCTGCATCCACAAATGAAAGATTTCCAGTTGTACTGATAGGATAGACCCTGTTCTTTCCATGGACATCTGTTTCTGTTTTTACTGAGTTTTGCCCGTGGAACTGTTTTGTGGGGTTAAACAGGTGTCAAAAACCAGCTGGACTGGTTTAGAGAAAAAAAAAAGAGCCGAAAACTAAAACTACTGGGACCAAATACAAATCCTTGTTGCTATTTTATTTTTTGTTTTTACTTCATCATAGTTCATTTATTGCATTTTTTTTTTTTAATTATTTTGTAAATATTTTGTACTTTTTTTTTTTCATTTAGTTGCTTATTTTGTTTATTTTTTATACTTTGTTTTTTATTTCATTATTTTTTCCTCAATTTTGTTCCGTTTGTGTCGTATTTTGTTCATGTTACTTTTTTTTTGGCTAATTATTCATTTTTGTTCATTTTGTTGCTTATTTTATTTATTTATTTTACCGTGGAACTGCTTTATGGAGTCAAACAGGTGTTGTAGAAGCCAATAACGTAATAACGACCCATAACGTAATAAATTTGCCATTTTTAAAATGTAATAGGCCAGTTACGTAATAAAAGTCCTGAACCGATAACGAAATAACTTTTGGCCAATAATGTAATAATTTATTACGTTATCTGTAGTTTATTACATTTTTGGCCTGGTAAAAAAAAAAGTTCTTTGCAAATGTAATAAATGAGCCAATAAAATCTCTCTCTCTCTCTCTCTCTCTCTCTCTCTCACTCTCTCTCTCTCTCTCTCTCTCTCTCTCTCTCTCTCTCTCTAGTCCTCTCTGCTGCTCCTTTGCCTGTCAAACTATCTCCAAACTAAATGGAAGCACACATTTGCAAACATAGACAATGGTATGAAATGAAATATTTCTGAACTCACTCTTGAAAACAGTACATTTTTTTCACAGTTCTGGAATTTTTGATTTCCCATAATTGGCCAGTAGATGGCAGTGGTGTGACACTGACTTTCTTCAGTTGTCCAAACTTCCTTTCTTCTTTTGTAGCACACATGTTGAAAGGTAATCAGTTTCTTTAAAAATGTTTAAATGTTTATACCCCTGATATTATCAAACTGTTATAGTTAATAATGCTAATAACTAGCCAACAGTTAGCTAGGTATAGTCAGTTCACTTTGAATTACTCTAATAATGTTATACCCTCTTGCAGTAAATATATCAGATTGCACGTGGTATATGCAAGAATTTCAACAAAATGAACTATTCACCAAAGGAAATTGATCACTGATTACCTTTCGACATGTGTGCTAGAAAGGAAGAAAGGAAGTCTGGACAACTGAAGAAACTCAATGTCACACCACTGCCATCTAGTGGTCAATTTTGGGAAATAAAAAAATCCTTAACCCTATGACACCAAACGTATCATATTTGATACATGAGTTTTGAAGCCCTCTACATGATCAGTGTGACATTTTTTTCCTTGAAAAACCTGATGTATACAATTAGATACATGCAATACACTGATAATCCACCAGAGGCCTTTCCAATGACACTACAAGACTGTTATTAATGAGGAAGGAGGCACAGGTGGTTTTTGAAGAAGAACTTTGCCAATTTTGAAAATGTTAAGGTCAGAAAACATTTTTTTTTTTTTTTACTGAAACATCAATAGGAAGAGTTACTGGGTTGGTGCAATGTGAAATTACTTAATATTTCATAATCTATGCCATAGTACCATCGCTAGTAACTTCCTTTTGCTTACTGATTTTCACTAAAACCTGACCAATTTAAATAGACAAATACATGGAGAGAGAGAGAAAGCGAGAGAAAGAGAGAGATGGAGAGAGAGACAGAGAGAGAGGGATTTCATCACAGTTATATCTAATAAATGAAACTTAAATGCAATGATATTAATATATTATTACACTATTGGCTCAGTTACTACATTTGCAGAGAATTTTTTTTTCACCAGGCCAATAACATAATAACCTACAGATAACGTAATAAATTATTACGTTGTTGGCCAAAGTTATTACGTTATCAGTTCAGGACTTTTATTACGTTATTGGCCAGTTATTACGTTATTGGCCTATTACATTTTAAAAATGGCAAATTTTTTACGTTATGGGTCATTATTACGTTATTGGCTTCTACAGGTGTCAAAAGCAGCTGGACTGATTTAGAAAAAAACAACCGAAACTAAACCTACTGGGCTCAAATTCAAATCCTTGTTGTTGTTAAGTGTGTTCCAGTTCACAGTTAATGTCCAACATCCTACATGTCTTACTGATGTACATTCTAGTGCCTTATTTAGTCCAAACCTGTCAAACTTCAGTTCCTCTCTTTTTCTTTTTCTGGTATTCCACCTGTTTTGAATCAGTACTCAGGGGTTAAAGGGTTAAACATGGTCAGACTGACCTGGGAGGACCTTATCCGTCCTCGCATCATAAAATGTCCCGAGGGTGAAAGGTCGACCCAGGGCGGCCACTTCCATCAGATCCATGTCTACAGCCTGTTTGAAAGAACACAGTAAAACACACTGTTACAGTTTGAGTTCAACGCTTTAATTTATTTATTTCATATTATTTTGTTATATTGACTAGCAGCATTGTACCCGTGGTGCCATTGTACGATTGCATGAGAGGCTAAAATCTGCCCTGATCTGCCTCGGCGGAGGTCTGCGCTCTCCGAGTGCTTTTCTAGTTTGTACATTTTTCTCCCATAAAATGAATATCATCTATAAAGAGTGACGAGACCCTGGGTATGCTGTTGTCATAAAGCAACATTCCTTTGACCATGTTGGCCATGCCTTGTGGAATCGCTCTGATCACCGCTGAGTAATGTTTTTTACTACACATTATATTAAATTTGTGAACAAAAACATCATATTCCAGAAAATTCCCTCTAGGATCCGTTAGATGCAGAATGCACCAGATCCCTGCCTCCACCCATTATAAAACTAGAAGCATTCGGAGAGCGCAGACCTCCGCCAAGGCAGATCAGTGACCCCCAGCCCCCCAGCCCCCCAGCCCCCCACCCCTCTCCACCCCTGATCACCACCAAAATTTAATCATTTGTTCCTGGTGCCAGTATCAACATTTCCTGAAATTTTCATCCAAATCCGTCCATAACTTTTTGAGTTATCTTGCACACAGACAGACAGACAGACAGACAAACCAACGCCGGCAATGCGGCAATAGAGGAATTAGTAAAACGTCTTTAGTTTCACTTTCACTGTACACCCCCCCCACCCCCAGCCCCCTCCGAACTCGGCCCAGCGTCATCTGTTCTTATTATTTGTACATACTGTATGTATGTATGTAATGTTCTATTTTCTGTGCAGAGATGGAAATATAAAAGACAGTTAATGCAAACACACCTGTTTGTACTCTTTTATTCCCTCACCCAATGAGAATCGATAAGAGAATCGATAAGGAATCGGCTCAATAAGCAATATCGATAATGGAATCGGAATCGTTAAATTCTTAACAATTCCCATCCCTACCGTAGCCCCATAGTATTAGAAGTAGGACGGAAAGTGACGGACGCATGCGCACAGTTACCAACCAACATGCAAGCACCCCCCAGCCGTACTGCACGCGTGCGAGTTCCCCACCCACGAAACGCATGCGCGTGCACCCCCCCATTACACACCGCTACACCAACAGATGAATTCCACAGGAAACACTGACTGTATCCAATGGTTCAATAAATCAATCATTGAGGAATATGACATGCTTTTTTCATGAAGTGCATAAACAATATTTAGCTTTTATTCTTGTAGATCGTATTGAAAAAGAATTTCAGGTTCTCAGGAAAATCGATGCTTATCAGTTAATCATTAATCTATCGATAAGGGCAACCAACTAACGATTAATGAATTAATCGATAATTTGCATCCCTAACATAAACCAATATGTATGTGTAATGACACTTTATCATATACCTTCAAAACATCAGCAAACCAGCACTTTGGTCATTTGTTTTGCATTTAATCTTATTAATATAGGTAACATTTAACACATTTAATCTCTGAGGCTGATAATTAAAAAAAAATTGTAGTCCAGAGTATATGTTAAGTGTCTCTCTGCTCCCCTCTCTCTCTTTCTGCTTTAACCACAAGGCAAATAACCAAACAATGTGTTTTATGTCTAATAAGAAATATAAACTGGTACATTTGTCCAACTTACAACATTGTAATTGAATATTTGGTTGCTGTAGAACAGGGGTGTCAAACTCAGTTTAGTTCAGGGGCCACATGATTTGATCTGCAGTGGGCCGAACCGGTAAAATAATAACATAATAATATATAAAAAATGTCAACTCCAAACTTTTCTGTATGTTTTAGAGCAAAAAAAGTAAAATTATGTGATGAAAATGTTTACATCTACCAACTATCCTTTAAAACAATGTGAATAACATGAACAAACTGACATTTCTTAAGAAAACAAAGTGCAATTTTAACAATATTGTGTCTCAGTTTATCATTTAAACGTGTAAATTACAATTTACAGATCACAGTGGATTAACAAATACACAAAAGATTTAATAACAGGCAGAATATTGTTAAAATTACATTTCAGACATTTTAAAATGTTCATATTTGCTCAGGTTATTTGTGTTTTTGTGAAATGTTAGTTGGTTTTAATATAAATACAGTAAAATGACATGAAAATGTTTACATTTACAAGGACAAAAATTTGGAGTCGTGATCATTTGTAGGTTATTATGATAGTATTTTACTGAGGCGACCCGCTTGAGATTAAATTGGTCTGTATGTGGAACCTGAACTAAAATGATTAATGTCTTCAGTGTAATTTTTGCATTTTACAAATTCATTCCAGGGGCCAGACTGGACCCTTTGGCGGGCCTGATTTGGCCCCGGGCCACATGTTTGACACCTGTGCTGTAGAAAATGTGGTTACACGAGTTGATCCTACACTCTTACCTGAATCTGGCTTTTTTGTTTTTTTTAGAAAAAAACAATCTTATGTCCAAGATGAGGCCGTCGATCTGTCTGCACAAACACATACACACACAATAGGAGTTAATGGGCATCCAGTCAGATATCCAGTCAGATAAAGACAGTATCACCTTGTCTTTAATCTGAACATTTGCACAGACACAACAGCAGCTTCCCTCAGTCTGGTTCAAACACACAGAGGTGGACTGAACCACACAGAACGTTTCCTAGCTAGAAAAACCATCAGCTAACTCCCACCTAACAGCAGAAACAGGGATCTACGTTTCAATGCAGCAAAAATAGGGACTGGCGATGATAATAATATACTGGTATTAAATGGTTGAAGTAAACAAATGTGTCACATACAGTATCCTAGTTTAAACCAGGTACTTACATCACTACTGTATCCCAACTGTGATACCATGCACTGCTGTATGCAGGTGGAGCACTCAGAGTCTGAGTCAGGGAAAGGAGGGAGGGATGGGGAGGATCAAACCATTTTTGAGACAAGGTGGTGGGGGGGGTATTTTTGTTGTTAAAATATTAGGTTTTAACCATGTACTGCACAGGTGTCAAACATGTGGCGTGGGGGCCAAATCCGGCCGACCATAGGGTCCAGTCCGGCCTTTGGGATGAATTTGTGAAATGCAAAAATTACACTAAGAAATTAACAATCCTTTTAGTTCAGGTTCCACATTCAGACCAATTCAATCTCAAATGGGCAGGACCAGTAAAATACTATCATAATAACATATAAATAATGACAACTCCAAATTTTTCTCTTTGTAAATGCAAATATTTTCATGTATTTACACTAAAACAAAGTATAATTTTCCAAAAAAATGTGAATAACCCGAACAAATATGAACAACCTGAAAAATCTTAAGAGAGGTACATACAATTTTAACAATATTCCACCTGTTATTAAATGTTTTGTGTATTTGTAGAGCCACTGTGATCTGTACATTATAATGTACATGTGTAAATGATAAACTGAGGCAGAATATTGTTAAAATTACTCTTATTTTTTCAGTTTGTTCATGTTATTCACATTGTTTGAAAGGATAGTTTGTAGATGTAAACCTGTTCATAATGTAAATTTACTTTTTTCACTTTAAAACATAGAGAAAAGTTTGGAGTTGACATTATTTATGTATTATTTTACTGGTTCGGCCCACTTCAGATTAAATTTAGCTGAATGTGGAACTGAACTAAAATGAGTTTGACACCCCTGATGTACTGGATAAGGTTTTGACATTTTTCTAGCATGTTAAGAATGTACATAAAATAAACAAAAAACAAACAAACAAACAAACAAAAAAAAATTCAGCAACCTTAAAATATTTTAGGGGTGCTGGGAATCAATTTAGGGGTGCTTCAACACCCCCCAAAATAGGCTAAAAACGCCCATGCTCTCCCCCTCCGAGAGAGAGAGAGAGAGAAATAGAAGGAAAAGCTCACACCCATACTGACAGATTGTGTGTGTATTCCCACATTACGTCCACAAGATGGAGCCAGAGAAACAGTTTCCATATTAGTCTGTTGCCACATTGTTACAGAACTGAAGATTCACAGCTTTTAACTTGGCTAAAAATGTGCAGGGGTGGGGGGGGGGGGTTATACACAGTATGAGATGAAGGCAGCAGGAGGGTTAATGTACGCATATGTGTGTCTGTTGCTGTATGTACAGTATGTGTATCAGTGTAAAAGAGTCAATTATTTCGCAGCAATGTGGGTATGTATATGATATTGTGTATTGTTATAATTACACAAAATGTGTTCATTTTATTTTCATTTCTTTTGGTTGGTACCTGACACTGTGGGCCTCCGGGTCAGTGTGTGGAACTTTTGGTTTGGGTCTGTTCCCCAGCGAGCGATTTACAGTGTGACACTGCGCGCTATATATATATTTTTCCAGACCGAGTATGAGTACTTACATTTGAGTACTTGCCAATACCGAGTACCGATACGAGTACTTAATAATCCCATTCCAGTTCTTAGTTCCTTTTGTAAATGTGCTTTATTGTCGTTGTCATTAGTCTGACTGGAACTATGGGGCCATTATTGTAGCAATATTATTTGCAAATGCGTCTGGAGAGTTGTGTGTCCGTATTTCAATCTGTCTGTGCGCAGTCGGATTTGCAAATGTGTAAATGAATCTGTAAATGCGTGATGAGATTTGTGTGTCTGTACAACAATCTGCAAATGTGTAAAACAACTTGTGTGTGTGTAATCAGATTTGAAAAGTCAAAGTATTTTCACTACAAGACCCAGAATTACAGACAAATCATTGGTTACAAGTCAAGCGGCTTCTCGATTGGCTCTCTTTACACACGTGAATTTTGCTACACTTCTGCCGTGACAGATCCACAAATGCGCAGCAGGATTTGTCTGTAAAACCAGGGTTTGCGTGCCTGGGCTCAGGCTGCCCTGGGCTCAGGCTCACAGGCTCCCTCATTCCGGCTGCGTTCGGCTTTGCTCGTTCTTGTACCTGATGTGAGTTTACGTGAGTTGTGCTTGCAAGGTTCACCAACTGCCACTAAAAATCGAAGAAGAAGAAAAAGAAGAAGATTGTAACCAATGATTTGTCTGTATTTCTGGGTCTTGTAGTGAGAATACTTTGACTTTTCAAATCTGATTACACACACACAAGTTGTTTTACACATTTGCAGATTGTTGTACAGACACACAAATCTCATCACGCATTTACAGATTCATTTACACATTTGCAAATCCGACTGCGCACAGACAGATTGAAATACGGACGCTCAACTCTCCACACGCATTTGCAAATAATATTGCTGCAATAATGGCCCCATATTGAACAAAGTGCTGCTACTGACATTAAATGTGTTGAAATGAGCGTTTGTCAATTAATCCACCAGGGGGCGCCGCTCTGAATTAACCATACAGGACAAATAACACGAAGAAGAGGAAAGTTTTTTGAGAAGAAGAAGAAGAAAGTCAGTAATAACAAACATGAAAACGACAGAGGAAACACTAATGTGATACTACTATTGCAGCGTTTTCATTGGTAAGGTTTAAAAGTTTAGCTTCAGCAGGAAGAGAAAAGAGACACAAGTTTCATTTTCACTTCCGCTGGCGGTGGTCCGCACCGCTCCGTACCCCTCTCTGTCTGGGTACTCATCTGCCAGCACCTGAAAAACAGATGGAATGTACGCAGAGGACGGACAGAACGCTGCGTCTGTATCTGTCTGTGTCTGTAACATTACTGTCAGTCAGTGTTACTTTTATCACCGTCATTTATTTAGTTAAATTTCCACACTCCACACACGTTATTCCTCCTCCTCGTACCTGCTGCACTGAACTGGGAATGTCACACGGCTGTAAGTGGTATTTGTATCAGATTACTTTACAAGTACAAATACGAGTACACACACTGAGTATCGGAGTCGATACCTGATCGGTGCATCCCTAATACCCCCAGTATTGTTTGGTGAAGATGCTCTGTTTTGTTTGTGTTCTCTTTTAAAACTTGAAAGCTTTTTCCTGCTGCTCAGACTTTTAGTTTTCTTCTAAATATTTGGATCTGTTTTATTGATCTGAAACAGTTGTATAATGTTCTTCAGCACATCTGTCATGTTCAACCTCTGACAGAAAAAAAATCATATTTAAATCAAAAATAACCTTCTGATGTCTTCACAACTAACTTATGAGTTACAGAAAATGTAACCTTGACAAAAATAGTCAAGGTCAAAGTAAACTTTTTTATCCCCGAGGGTCAATTTGTTCTACAGCCAGCAGTATCACACACACAACAAACCAACAATAAATACAATAAATGGTCCATTAAAGACAATAGCACCAACATTACAAAGACATATTCAGCAGAACAATGGCTGCCGGAACCAAAGAATTCCTCATCCTATTGGTCCTACATTTAGGAACACTGTATCTGCAGCCTGATGGAAGCAACCGGAACTCATCATACATGGATGAGTCCGCCTCTGGAACAACACTGTCAGGTCACTGAGTGTGTACCAGCAATTCTGCTGCACACTTTAGTGACAAAAATAGTGATTTGTTTTGTATCGTGAAACATATCGATATCATCTGATATGAAAGAAATTACCGTGACATGATTTTTTTCCATATCTCCCAGCCTGAGCTGAGATCATGTCGGGCTGAAGTGGCCTCTGAACGACTGCCTTAGATCAGGGGTGTCAAACTCATTTTGATTCAGCCCAATTTGATCTCAAGCGGGCCAGACCAGTAAAAGAATGACTTAATATCCTATAAATAATGACAAATCCAAGTTTTTGTTTTTGTTTCAGTACAAAAAAAAACTAATTATGAAAATATTTACATTTTACAAAATAGATGTGGAAAAACCTGAAAAAACAGAAATTTTATTTGAAAAATTAGTGCAATTTTAACAATGTTATGCCTCGACTTATTATTCATACATGTACATTACATACAGTGCTACATAAACATTTGGTAACAGGCAGAATATTGTTAAAATTTTGGAGTTTGGAACTAAAATTTGAACAATTTCTACAATATTACATCTCTTATTATTATTAAAAACTACAGATCACATTGGATCCATAAATGCACAAAACATTTAATAACAGGCAGACTATTGTTAAAATTGCACATTTCGGGTTGTTCATCTTTGTTTTATTTTATGTATTTATTTGGATTTTATTGTGAAAGAATAGTTTTGTAAATTTTAATATTTTCACAGCATAATGTTTTTTTTTTTTACTTAAAATTTTTCCACATAATTTTTCACAAAGAAAATTTGTAGTTGCCATTATTTATGGGTTATTGTGTTGTTATTTTTTCTTGAGATCACATTGGTCTGTATGTGGAACCTGAACCAAAATTATTTTGACAACCTGGACTGTTCAGGTTTATTTTTGCACTTTCATCCTGTGGGCCAGAATGGAACCTTTGGCGGGCCAGATTTGGCCCCCGGGCCGCATGTTTGACACCTGTGCCTTAGATGAACTGTATAATGTATGTAATGCAGAAGGGCAGAACTGTTAACTGGAAGCTGAAGATCAGGTACAATAGAGTATTCTAGGAATGGCTGCTGCAGTTTTTGAAAAACCAAGCCCAAATAAGAAAGGCTCATGAAGCTGTCCTGATGTAGTCACAGCAATAAAACACACTGACATACTGACACCAAACTGCAGTTGCCTGGAAACCAAAGAAAACAAATCCAGTGTCCGACCAAGTGAGTCCACACTGAAGCAGAAACAGGCCCGACTGAAGGCATGTGTCTGCAAACAAAGCAAACCAAGCACTGTGGAATTCTGGTGCATTCTAGTGCAGATCTTTAACATTGTCAGATGATGCATTAGTTGGAGAAACTGGAGACTGTTGTGTTCGCTCAGTGGATTGGATCTTAATGCTGGTAAGAAATCTAGTTTTATATACGAAATCTGGTTATGTAAGTCTGTGCTTGTCTATAATCTTTAGGTTTTTTGTCTACATTTTTGTTCAGATCCTACATATTTGTATTTCAAAAGATAAGATAAGATAAGATAAGATAAACTTTATTGATCCCTGAAGGGGGAAATTCAAAAGTACAGCAGCACAAAATAATACACATCAAACACAAAAGAAAAATTAAAAAATATATATATAAAAATGTATTAAAGTGACTAAAAATGACCAAAAAATACATATGTTTATTTATTTTTTTTTTTTTTACCTTTATTTAACCCTTTCATGTATAATGGTCACTACAGTGGACAGTTTTTCTACAGCTGTTCTTTTATATATTCATGGGTTTTGTTGTTTTAGTTCCATATCAACCAATATAGTGGACTCTTACGCATCATCTCAAACACTGCAATTCATGCAGTTATTGTAACTTTGCTGCTCTTGATAAACCTGATCTGCAGTAACATGTTTTAATGTAAATAGACTAACTAGACTGTCATTAACAGTTTCCTGAAACAATTTTTTTTTTTTTTTTTGCATATCCTCCTGATACCCAGCAATACATTTTGTCCTCTGTAGGGGACAAAAGTTTGACAGTTTAACTTCAAAAATACTGTCCATTGCAAAGGACATTCCATTAAAAAAATCAATCAATAAATAACAATAATTTTTTAAAATGTATCTGAAAAAACTGTTGCATTATGCAGTTTCCAATCAAGACAATTTTGTAGTGTAAAAAAGATAAAATTGTCAATTTCCTGGGTCTCAGAGGATATTATCTTCATGAAATGAGTAATAACTGGTATTTGAGTATGATAAAATGTGAGAAAACATCAGATTAGCTGCATTAAAAATGTTCTTATTTCATAGTTTTCACACAGTATATCACTCTCTGATGATGAGTTTTAAATACATGTTTCTTTGCTTCAAAAATTAAACACATGGTGTCCAGCTGAGTGGACATTTTTGTAACTCCATGAAAAATAGGTTCATAAAAAAAAATTCAATTGCATTGCTTTTTTCATGCCTAAAGAGGAATAAAAACACTCAAGAAAAAAATATTGACTAAGGTTCTCATAATTCATGCATGAAAGGGTTAACCAGGAAGTCCCACTGAGATTAAGAATCTCTTTTGCAAGGGAGACGTTGCCAAGGTATCAGCCATACAAAGCCCAAACAACAGAAAACACATACATCACAGGTGTCAAACATGCGGCCCGGGGGCCAAATCCGGCCCACCAAAGGGTCAAATCCGGCCCGCGGGATAAATTTGTAAAATGCAAAAATTACACTGATGATATTAACAATCAATGGTGTCAAAATCATTTTCATTCAAGTTCCACATACAGACGCATACAGTCCAGTTAGATTTTAAGTGGGTCAGAACCAGTAAAACATTATCATAATAACCTGTAAATAATGACAACCCCAAATTCTCACTTTGTGTTTTTTGGTGTAAAAAAGTAAAATTACATGAAAATGTTTACATTACCAAACTATACTTTTACAAAAAATGTGAATAACCTGAACAAATATGAAGAAACGGAAATGTCTTAAGAAAAGTAAATGCAATGTTACCAATATTCTGTCTGTTACTAAATGTTTTGTGCGATTGTAACGCACATGTGTAAATGATAAACAGATACACGGAGGTATAATATTGTTAAAATTGCACTTGTTTTTCTTAAGACAATTCAAGTTGTTCATGTTTGTCAGATTTTTAAGGAAACTTTGTAGATGTAAACCTGATCATAATAGAATTTTACTTTTTTCACTGTTATTATTTTACTGGTTCGGCCCACTGCAGATCAAAGTGGGCTGAACGTGGAACTGAACTAAAATGAGTTTGACAGCCCTGATGTACATGATACACAATGAACAATAAAACACCATAACAACTATTCAACCATAATGGCATCAAGAAAAACAGTGACATTCCTCCTTCACTGCATTCTCCATGATATTTTTAAAATCATTAACAGAAATGAATGTATGTAGTTTTACAGTGTTTTGTAGATTATTCCTCGACCATGGTGCATGGTGGGAAAATGCTGTTTTTCCAAAGTCTGTCAGAACTCTGGGAACCGCCAAAGCAACCACTTGGAGGAGCGTAAATGAAAACTACTAGAGCTAACAGAAAGAAGAATCCTGAGGCATTTTGGGAGTTTACTCAGCAGAGCTTTATAGATGAACATAAACCAGTGTTTTTGTCTACGGAGGGTTAATGATGTCCAGCCCACTACGTCATAGAGAATGCAGTGGTGAATGAGAGATTTTCCATTAGAAATAAAATGTAAAGAAGCATGATGTACTGAATAACAATAATAACTAGAAGCACTCGGAGAGCGCAGACCTCCGCCAAGGCTGATCAGTGGCCCCCCCCGTGGGCCCCCCCACCCCCGATCACCACCAAAATTTAATCATTTCTTCCTCATCCCATTTCCAACAAACCCTGAAAATGTCATCCAAATCTGTCCATAACTTTTTGAGTTATGTTGCACACTAACGGACAGACAAACAAACAAACAAACCCTGGCAAAAACATAACCTCCTTGGCGGAGGTAACAATAATAATTAAAACTGCAAGTGTTGTTAAGGCCCTCGCCCTCCTGACGCGACCGCCGAGGCCACCGACAGTGAGAGGACGCCGTATCGTGGGCTTGATCCGACATTCTGCGAGATACACACAGTTTTTTTTTTATAATTCAAGTTTTTATTAGAGTTTTCACTTGCATCATGACATTCATACAATGTTGCTTAATAATAACATTGAGGGCTTCTGTACATACATGAAAAGTATCAAAAAACATCTTGGTCTTACATAACTATGATTGACAGTCAGCAGGATGATAGTTGAATTACTTCCCTCATGTATTTAATTAATTAATTAATTAATTAATTAATTATCAATTTTATTTTTTATTTTATTTATTTTATTTTATTTTTTCTTGAGACCTTCCACGCTTTGTGGTTTTTGTTTTTTTGAGATACACACAGTTTTATACTTCTGAAAATGAACGCTTCATCGCCAGCTCCTCACAGCCACGTACAACATTCGATCAAAAATGTAGGTGGTAACTTTTGGTCGCACATGTGTGTAGGTGATTTTGACCAAGTTTGGTCCAAATTGGATGTAAACCCTAGGAGGAGATGATGAAAGTATAAGGGGTGGGATTTTAGAGGTCCACACTTCCATCCAATATGGCCGACTTCCTGTTGGGTTTAGGGCGGGGCCATAATGTAATTTTTTACTTGTCCTACCATGGGCTATGTCTGGACCAAGTTTCATGTTTGTACGATGAAAAAAATTTGGGGAGGGCTCCCATCCGTGTAATGTATTTTGATTTTGAGGGGGCGCTGCTGAGTCATTTTGCGATATTTTTTCTTGGCGACTTCAAATAAAAAAAATTTTTTCACTGGGCTTGAATTTTTGGTGAAATAAAATTAACTTTTCGTTAACGTTCAGGGGGTCAAATTTGCGTTCAAAGCAGTGAAAGTAAAATAAAAAACAATAATAACGGAACCATGTGGTTTTAATAGGCCCTCGCTGACATGTATGTCTGGGCTCAGGTCTAATAAATAAAGTAAAAACTCTGCAGTAGGTGAGTGACACTGACAACTGCAAAAGTCTCATCAAGTGGTAGTTTAAGGCGTATTTTTAAGGAGTTTAAGGAGTATTTTGTATGATTTTTGGATGTAATTACAAGTTGTAAATCTACCACAACAAAGCCCCTGCATGATGTTGGTTAATTTGCTTTGTCATGGAACAGAACAAGATTATCTTACACATACTTTTACCTCAGGAGTAAAGTAAACCTGGCCTCTGTCTACTGTTACGCCTGACTGGCTGTTGTTGGGTAACATAATCCCACAGAGCGGTTCTTCTGTCAAAGCCTGTGTCACAGCGTATTATTGAATAGTGTTAACTAAAGGAGCCGTCACTGTCCTGTGTTTTCAGCAGCAGCAGCAGCAGCAGCAGCAGCAGCAGCAGCAGCAGCAGCATGGCCAAGGGGAAGAAAGCCAAACAGGCCAAAGCCCAGGCCAAAACCGTCAGCTTTAAAGTGGCCCAGAACTGTATAGAGTACACGCAGGACGGCAAACGGCGCCTCAATCTCAGTTTGAAGGAGATCTCCACGGTGCCGAAGTGTATTCAGAAGATGACCGAACTGGATCACCTGGACCTCAGTAGGAATTTCATCAAAAAGGTCCCGGAATTTATTGAGTGTTTCATCAGCATCTGCATTTTGGACCTGCACAGCAACTATGTAAGTCTAGAAACAAGCTACTTTAACCCAGGGTTTTCAACCCTGGGGTCAGGACCCCATGTGGGGTCACCTGGAATACAAATGGGGTCGCCTGAATTTTCTGATGACAGTATTCTACTGGTCTGACCCACTTTAGACTGAACATCCTTGATTGTTAATATTTTCAGTGTAATTTTTACATTTCACAAATTCATCCCAGGGGCCGGATTGGACCATTTGGCGGGCCGGTTTTGGTCCCCGGGCCGCATGTTTGACACCTGTGTTTGGGACTAACAACGATGCATGTTTTTATGTCAGTCTCCAAATGTCTCCAATAACACCAGAAAAAGGGGATAGATTTGCCACTTGTGGGGTCGGAAAAATCACTAAATATACCAACAAAGTGTCTAATGCCGCGTTTCCACTACGTGGTATCGGCTTGACTCGACTCGGCCTTTGTGAGTTTCCATTACGATAAAAGACCTGGGCCCGTATTCCTAAAGATTCTGAGAATCCTCTCACAGCTCCTAACTTCACCTAAAAATTCCCAGCAAGGAGTCTGAGCTTAGGAGTGATTCCAGAACATTCTCAGAAAACTCTTGTTACGCTCGGTCTAGGGGTTGCCGAGACGCAACATGACATGAGACCCCCCTCCCTCCGTGTCCCTTAACAAACAGGAGCAAATTAACAAAATGACCAGCAACCACGGCACTGCAATATGAAATATTTATTTACAGAAAAAAGACAAATTAAATCAGGTAAGGGAATCATAATACTCTACAAACACAAATGAAGGAAACCAAAATACACCAATCTTACCAAACAAAACTTAAAGAAAAAGCTTCCCTCCTTGTATCGCTGGTTTTACAAAGTTCTAACAAAAATCACAAAAGGCTGGTCTGCACAGAGGGGGAGATGGAATGAGAGGAGTCTCTTCTGAAGGAATGAAGATCTGGCCTTTACATTTCCCGGCTCATCTCTGAAGCACCAATCAGCTGCAGCCAGCAGAGCAACAGCACACCTGCAGCTCATCCTTAATCAACTGCTATCTGCTGGAGGGAAAAAACAGAACACACCCACACACAAGGAAGAGAACAGAAAAACTACAAAAATACAACAGAACAACAAATGACACAGCCCATTACAGAATCAAAAAAAATACTAACCCTTAATACTCTGAGCAAAGAATGGACAGAAACTCCTATCTGAGTGAGGAGGTGTGGTTGACCCCGTTTCTAGGTATGAGTCATCATTTCAAAAGCTGTGATTGGTTGATCCTAAAAGCTCGAAAAAAAATATACTTTTGGTGATAATGGCCAAGGGATTGACCCTTAAATCGATAAACTTAATCACAGAATCTAATCTTATGAAGACTGTGTAATTGTAAATAATATTTCACATAAAAGAAAATATCTGTTCAATGAATAGTAAACTATACTTTAAAATTATCCGACAAAATGTGTGAAAAAACTCAGACCCACCTGCACAGTATTCACATAGTGATAGTTATATTTATTTGCTCATATTAATTGGCACACTGTAAAAAAAAATCTGTAATTTACCAGAATTTTTACTGTTTATTTTACAGATTTTCCCTGTATTTTTAAGATACAGGAAAATATCTATGAAATGACAAAAACACACTGTGATTTTAGATGTCAAATGTAAAACAACACAAAAAACTGTAACTGTGAATAACCATAAAATTTCCATTTTTTAAAAGATTTTTTTTTTCCACAGAAAAATACAGTTAAAATACATTTCACAAATATTTATTTTCTATTTATGAAATTAAACTGTTAATTTAAAGTTTAATACTGTAAAAAAATAATAATAAAATGAGATAAAATTACTGATAATTACCCATAAAAGAAGTATTTGTTCTGTAAGTTGAACCAGACTTGTTTGTTAATTGACAAATATCTTGTGTAATTACAGCAGGTTTCACAACAAAAATGTTGAATAAATGTATTTTTGTGAATATATAGCATGTATAAGCACTGATAAACTGTCCAAATACAGTTTTTATCAGTGGATTGGACAACTGAGTCTCATTGAAAATTATATATATATATATATATATATATATATATATATATATATATATATATATATATAGGTAATTTGATTGTTTTAATACATGTAAATATTCTTTATTAAACATTAAAAAGTCAAAAAATATGCACAATCCCATGTAAAGTTAGGGCAAAAAACTGTATTTTAATTATGGAAAATTACTGTATTTTTATGAGATGGTTATTTTCCATTATTTAACAGTATTTTTTCTGCACCCCTGGTGCCAGAATGATACCATTTTTTTACGTTTTTTTTTTTTTTTTTTTACAGTGCAATCTGTAGCGTTTAATTAATTCACTGTTATCCAGTGTTTGCAGAATCTCTCTCCTGCCTCTTCCATCGGCCATTTTGTCGTCTGCTTAGGGAAGTCCTCTTCCCCTTAAAAGTCCTCTCCCCTGCTCTGAACAGATCTGACCTTAAGAGCTCTCTTAAGGGCTCCAATTCTTTAAGAATAGCTTTTGTTTTTACTAGGATCTACTCTTAATTTTTAGGGGAAATTCTAAGAAAACATCATGACTCTAAGAATTTTCTTAGAATTGGGCACTTGGAGCAACTCTGCACTAAGAATCTTTAGGAATAAAAGCCCTGAAATCTGGTACCAGTCTGGTACTAGTTTTTTGGTATCACCTCTGCCGAGGTTCCAGGACTGGGGACCAGATACTAAAATGTGACGTGTAAACACTGCAGACCACTGATTGGTCAGACAGTTGTCTCTGTGACTCGCTGTTTTACAAAAACAGATGCAGAAGCTGACAGTAAATATAGCGGTAGGTTAATCCACATGATGACAGCCTGAAAACTACACCATGGTTTGTTGAGGAGGTTCAGGCGTAAAAATTAGGGATGCTCCGATACCGATACGTGTATCGGCATCGGCTCCGATACTCAGTGTGTGTACTCGTACTCATACTCGTAAAAGACATCTGATACAAATGCACCGATACCACTTACGGCCGTGTGACATTCACAGTTCAGTGCAGCAGGTGGAGGAATAATGTGTGTGGAGTGTGAAGAGTGTGGAGATTTTTCAAAATAAATGACGGTGATTAAAGTAACACTGACTGACAGTAAGGTTACAGACACAGACAGATACAGACACAGCGCTCTGTCCGTCCTCTGCGTACATTCCATCCGTTTCCCAGGTGCTGGCGGATGCGTAAACAGAATGAGAATACCAGCGGGGGTACGGAGCGGTGCGGACCACCGCCGACAGAAGTGAAAATGAAACTTATCGCTCACTGTGTGAGTTAGAGAAAAACTACTGACACATTTAGGACAACTACCCAGGGCTGGGCTGGTTTCCATCCTACTGATAATACTATGGAGGCATGGAGCGGTGCTGACCGCCGCCAGCGGAAATGAAAACGAAACTTATCACTCATTTCTCTTTTCTCTTCCTGCTGAAGCTAAACTTTTAAACCTTACCAGAGAAAACACTGTAATATTAGTATCACATTAGTGTTCCCTCTGTCGTCTCCATGTTTGTTATTACTGACTTTCTTCTTCTTCTTCTTCTTCTCAAAAAACTTCACTTTTCTTCGTGGTATTTGTCCAGTATGGTTCATTCAGAGCGGCGCCCCCTGGTGGATTAATTGACAAACGCTCATTCCAACACAGTAAATGTCAGTAGCAGCACTTCGTTCCAGTCAGACTAATGACAACGACAATAAAGCACATTTACAAAAGGAACTAACAACTGGAATGGGATTATTAAGTACTCGTATTGGTACTCGGTATCAGCAAGTACTCAAACGTAAGTACTTGTACTCGTACTCGGTCTGGAAAAAAGTGGTATCGGTGCATCCCTAGTAAAAATTCAGCATGAGCTTGACAGGCAACAGGCAACGAGCGAGTTTATCAGCAACTCTAGAGTTGTACGGAAGTAACGCGCCGCATCACTATGACGTCCAGGTACTGTAAAGTGGGTAGTATCCTGTAATGGAAATGGTCTCCAGGAATAGGACCTGGTACCAGAGTCAAGTTGAGCCGAGTCAAGTTGAGCCGGTTCCATGTAGGAAACGTGGCATAAGTGTGAAACACTGACTTTTCCATCTGCAGACAGACCGTGGGTTTATATGACTGGGACACAGGAAATCATCTGGTGTCATTTAGAGGAAAAATGAGTGTGTTTTAGTGTTTGAGTTATTTTTCAAAGACTGCTAAAAGTTTTCAAACAAACTTCAAAAGTACCTAAACTTGTTGCACGGTACTTTTGGAGAAAAGTTGCTGAGATAGAATGAAAAGTCTGAGTCACTTTTCAAAAACTGATCAAAGATTCCAAACTAATTTTAACCCTTTCATGCATGAATTATGAGAACCTAAATGGGTCAAAACACAGTCATGCCCCGTCAGAGAGCGAACTTTAATTGATTGCTATTCCAACATTTAGTTCAATATAAAGTACCTACTTGTTTTGGATGATCCCTTATGGTCCAACTAAAGCAAAAAGGAATTTAAAAGTAAAAATGTGGCTCAAATTGTCTCTAAAATGTCCCTTCAGAGAGATTTTGAATACCTTTTTTTGACGCTAATCAAGTTATTTTTCCTGAGTGTTTTTTATTCCTCTTTAGGCATGAAAAAAAACAATGTGATGGAAAAAAATTTTTACAAACCTATTTTTCATGGAGTTGCAAAAATATCCACTCAGCTGGACATCATGTGATTAATTTTTGAAGCAAAGAAACATGTATTTACTGATACACTGTGAAAACTATGAAATACATTTTTTTAATGCTACTAATCTGATGTTTTGTCACATTTTAACATACTCTAATATTAGTTATTACTCACTTTATGGAGATAATATGCAAAAAAAAAAAAAACTTTTTGTTTAAGAAAAATGGTTAATTACAGTCTGTTAACAATAACAAGCAGATCAGGTTTATCCAAAACAGCAAAGTTACAGTAATGGTATGAATTACAATGTATGGGATGTTGCATAGGCGTCCACTGTGTTGGCTGATATGGAACTAAAACAATAAAATCCATGAATATACAAGAGAACAGCTGTAGAATAGCTGTCCACTGTAGTGACCACTATGCAGGAAAGGGTTAAAGGTAGGTACATTTGTGAATTAAAAAAAAAAGTTGCCTGGGTCGAAATAAAAGTTGATGAGTCTACAATTTATTGATGGTGGTGTCTCATTTTTTATTGATAATTTTTTAATCATTTGTGATGTTACATATTTTGGTATGGATTAGGGTTGTGCAATAGTTTTATTCCTTTTATTTATTTATGTACTGGTGCTGTATACTGTTCCATGTTCAGTATGCCATGTCACAGTTAGGGGTTTGTGTTGGTGAGAATCTGGTGATACAATACAAATCACAATACTAGGATCACAATACGATATATCGCGATATATCACAATGAACAGATTGTGGATACACTGATCATACAGTTTGATGGTACAGTTACTGCCTGAGCAAAAAAGGCTTTAGTTTCACTTATTACATGTAATTTATTCCCCAAAAACATGGATAATATCACATCTAGAATCACATTTAGAATCTGAGGATTTATTGTATTTTCCCTCAAATTTTCTTTATGTGTGTTTTTTAAACAGTTGCTCTTCCACAGAAATGCATTAAAATAATAAGTAAAGTAACTTTTAAAAGTGTTTCTGTTTGGTATTAAATATTGTCTTTTATTCAGTATCTGTGTTGAGCCTCTACAGTTCTGTACCCTTGAACTAACTTACACTTTGACTCCTAAACAAGTGTCTTCTGTCCAGTTTTCTTTTGACGTCCTTTACATCCTAATAACCGAGCACACATGCACGGGTTGGTGCGTGCATGCCAACACACATATGTACAAATGTACATGTAAATGACACCACTGATATTCAAATCTGTTTAGCTGACATGACCCAGGCAGAACAAATGCCAAACATACTGAAAACTTAAGTTAGCGCTCCAACTAGCAGGTTCCTTTTACAAGTAGATGGAGTGACAGCGGGGACGGCCAATCACATGTATGTGAGCAAAACCAGAGAGCCAATCAGAGAGTGACATTTACGTTAGGGGCAGGACTTCTAGCAGAGACCGACTACACTGGTCTACAAGGAAAATGCTTCCAGAATAAAAGTAATGAAATTTTACCACATGAGACTCACCGATAAAGAAAAATCAAGTCAAAAATGCTGGTTGGCTGAACTTTCCAAGATACAGCCTCGGGTCAAAATGTGAAATTCAAGAATTAATGAGAGAATGGGTTTGACTCCAAAGGAATATTTGTCTCAGAGCTACAAGATCTACTTCAAAACACTGTCTGCACATTAGAATACATTCACTTTACAGGTTCTATTTAGTGGAAGATTTATAAAACTATTATAGAAATGTACATAAACCAATATATATGTGTAATAACACTTCATCATATACCTTGAAAACATCAGCAAACCGGCACTTTTGTCATTTATTTTCCAATTAATCTTATTAAAATACGTAACATTTAGCACATTTAATGTCTGAAGCAAATCATTTCTAAAAAATTGTAGACCAGTGTTTTTAACCCTTCGTGTGTCATAATCATTGACTAAACACTACGGACAGCGGTTGGACTGACAGGGACTACACAGTAGTGGATGGATATTGGTAGTGATGTGTCCCTAGCGTCCCTACGCAATTCTATGCCCCTGGATACGTATCAGATTTAGGACCACATATGAAAGTGGCCTGGGTCGGATTAGTGCTGTTTAAACTGTCTTTAACAAATGGGATACAGGTCACATATGGGCCACAAAATCAGATTTGGGCCACGTTTGCCTCATCAGCCTGAACACAGCCTTAGTTTACATCACAGGTGTCAAACATGCATCCCTGGGGCCAAATCCGGCCCACCAAAGGGTCCAATCCGGCCCCTAGGATGAATTTGTGAAATGCAAAAATTACACTGAAGATATTAACAATCAAATGAATTAAAAATCACTTTAATTCAGGTTCCACATACAGACACATACAGTCCAATTAGATGAAGTGGATCAGAACCAGTAAAATATGATCATAATAACCTGTAAATAATGACAACCACACATTTTCTCTTTGTTTTTTTGGTGTAAAAAAAGTAAAATCACATGAAAATGTTTACATTACCAAACTATACTTTTACAAAACATGTGAATAACCTGAACAAATATGAACAAATGGAAATGTCTTAAAGGTCCCGTATTATGCTATTTTTCAGTCACATCATATAGGTCTCAGAAGCCCAAAAACATAGTATTTAAGTTTGTTCGCCCCAAAATCATCCTTTGTTCGGAGTTTCAGCGGTCGAAAAAGTCCCTCTCACCAGCCCTCCTCAGAACAGGCTGTTTCTAGGCCTGCTTCCGGGTATGCAAATGAACGCATCTGTCCACGCCCACTCCCCCTCCCCTCTCTGGGAGAGGACGCTTATGACGACATAAGCGGACCCAACTCAAACTCGGCCGTTTGAGCAGGCATTTTCACAAAATGTGGTGTAGCAAGGCAGGGAGGAAACAGACAGTTTTCAAATTCGAACCTCATGATGAGGCTACTGCAACACACGCTACTATAAGAAAACTTTCACAAAGTGAGATTTGCATAATACGGGACCTTTAAGAAAAGTAAATGCAATTTGACCAATATTCTGCCTGTTATTAAATGTTTTGTGCCATTGTAATGCAAAAACTGATAAACCGAGGTATAATATTGTTAAAATTGCACTTGTTTTTCTTAAGACAATTGAAGTTGTTCATGTTTTTCAGATTTTTAAGGAAACTTTGTAGATGTAAACCTGATCAGAATAGAATTTTACTTTTTTCACTGTTATTACACTGGTCAGCAACAAATTTATTGTTGAAGTTTTTGAGCTGATTTCGGATAATTTTGGTGTGCTGAATCCAAAAATCACATTCATTTTGCTCAATCAGGTCAACTTTCTGAACTATGCTACATATTGGCTTTTTAACATTTTTGCTTACATTTATGGGCATTTTCACATCATATGATACAAAATTATTTCATATTTCTTGCAATAAACGAGTTCTGAAGATTTTACTTTTGCCAATTTATGATTAATGTTTTTTTTAATATTACAGGTGAATGAAATGGCTTCGACTAGAAGATCTTGCAAAAATAAGCCTGACGTATTCTGCTCCATCTGCGGTGAATACACCATTGTACCTAACAGGAATCAAGTCACAAGTTTCATAAAGTGTGCTTACCAGTCTTATTTTGGTATTCGTTATTATATTTTGTGAGAAGATCAAATTTTTCCAAATCAAATTAGCAAAAAAAACCTGACCTGATTGAGAAAAACAGATGTCATTTTTGGATTTAGCGGTGCAAAATGGTCCTAATTCAGTTGAAAAAACCTAGACAACTTGCAAAGAACATTTTTTTTGTAACCCAGTGTTATCATAATAACCTATAAATAATGACAACCACACATTTTCTCTTTGGTTTTTTTGGTGTAAAAAAAGGTAAAATTACATGAAAATGTTTACATTACCAAACTATACTTTTACAAAAATGTGAATAACCTGAACAAATATGAACAAATGGAAATGTCTTAAAGGTCCCGTATTATGCTATTTTTCAGTCACGTCATATAGGTCTCAGAAGCCCAAAAACATAGTATTTAAGTTTGTTCGCCCCAAAATCATCCTTTGTTCGGAGTTTCAGTGGTCGAAAAAGTCCCTCTCACCAGCCCTCCTCAGAACAGGCTGTTTCTAGGCCTGCTTCCGGGTATGCAAATGAACGCATCTGTCCACGCCCACTCCCCCTCCCCTCTCTGGGAGAGGACGCTTATGACGACATAAGCGGACCCAACTCAAACTCGGCCGTTTGAGCAGGCATTTTCACAAAATGTGGTGTAGCAAGGCAGGGAGGAAACAGACAGTTTTCAAATTCGAACCTCATGATGAGGCTACTGCAACACACGCTACTATAAGAAAACTTTCACAAAGTGAGATTTGCATAATACGGGACCTTTAAGAAAAGTAAATGCAATTTGACCAATATTCTGCCTGTTATTAAATGTTTTGTGCCATTGTAATGCAAAAACTGATAACTGAGGTATAATATTGTTAAAATTGCACTTGTTTTTCTTAAGACAATTGAAGTTGTTCATGTTTTTCAGATTTTTAAGGAAACTTTGTAGATGTAAACCTGATCAGAATAGAATTTTACTTTTTTCACTGTTATTACACTGGTCAGCAACAAATTTATTGTTGAAGTTTTTGAGCTGATTTCGGATAATTTTGGTGTGCTGACTCCAAAAATCACATTCATTTTGCTCAATCAGGTCAACTTTCTGAACTATGCTACATATTGGCTTTTTAACATTTTTGCTTACATTTATGGGCATTTTCACATCATATGATACAAAATTATTTCATATTTCTTGCAATAAATGAGTTCTGAAGATTTTACTTTTGCCAATTTATGATTAATGTTTTTTTTTAATATTACAGGTGAATGAAATGGCTTCGACTAGAAGATCTTGCAAAAATAAGCCTGACGTATTCTGCTCCATCTGCGGTGAATACACCATTGTACCTAACAGGAATCAAGTCACAAGTTTCATAAAGTGTGCTTACCAGTCTTATTTTGGTATTCGTTATTATATTTTGTGAGAAGATCAAATTTTTCCAAATCAAATTAGCAAAAAAAACCTGACCTGATTGAGAAAAACAGATGTCATTTTTGGATTTAGCGGTGCAAAATGGTCCTAATTCAGTTGAAAAAACCTAGACAACTTGCAAAGAACATTTTTTTTGTAACCCAGTGTTATCATAATAACCTATAAATAATGACAACCACACATTTTCTCTTTGGTTTTTTTGGTGTAAAAAAAGGTAAAATTACATGAAAATGTTTACATTACCAAACTATACTTTTACAAAAATGTGAATAACCTGAACAAATATGAACCAATGGAAATGTCTTAAGAAAAGTAAATGCAATTTGATTAATATTCTGCCTGTTATTAAGTGTTTTGTGCGATTGTAACGCACATGTGTAAATGATAAACTGATAAACCGAGGTATAATATTGTTAAAATTGCACTTGTTTTTCTTAAGACAATTGAAGTTGTTCATGTTATTCAGATTTTTAAGGAAACTTTGTAGATGTAAACCTGATCATAATAGAATGTTACTTTTTCACTGTTATTATTTTACTGATCCGGCCCACTGCAGATCAAACTGGGCTGAACGTGGAACTGAACTAAAATGAGTCTGACAGGCCTGGTTTACAGCGTGTGTCTGTGTTTCCTGCAGCTGGAGGAGATCCCTGTGACCATCGGACGTCTGCAGAACCTGCTGGTCCTGAACCTGTGTAACAACCGTCTGAGCGTGCTCCCAGATGAGATCGGCCTCCTGAAGAACCTGCAAACGCTCAACCTGGGCCTGAACCGGCTGGAGGCCCTCCCCTCCTCGGTCGGCGCCTTGAAGGAGCTCCGCCTCCTCGGCCTCTCTGACAACCTCCTCACCCGCGTCCCGGGCTGCCTCGCCAGACTCCACAAACTGGAGAAGGTTAACCTAGACCGGAACCCGATCCCCGAGCCGGAGTCCGCACAGGAACCGGCTCAGGTAATGGAGAAGCTTTACCTGGTCAAGGAGAGTCACCTGTGTGAGGACTGTCTGGACAAGTGCCAAACAGAGAGGAGGAGGCTGGAGGATGTGGGCAGGAGTAAACAACCCAAAATAATCGACTTCCACAGCCCGGAAAACCAGGAGGTGTAAGAGACACTGTCCGACCACAAACTACGAGAATGAGGACTAACCCGATCACTGAACCTGGGTTTGGGTTACATGGGATTCACCTTTAAATTTGTGTCATTTAGGTTGTTTTTCAACCAGCACCAACTTTAACCCAACTTTAGCTGCATATTTAATTATACATATGCCTTTGGGTAAAACCCTTTAACCCAGGGCTGTCAAAGTCATTTTAGTTCAGTTCCATATTCAGCTAAATTTGATCTGCAGTGGGCCGGACCAGAAAAATAATAAGAGAATAACCTATAAATAATGACAGCTGCAAATTTTTGTCTTTGTTTTAGTGTAAAAAAAATAACATTAAATTATGAAAATACTTACTTTTATAAACTATCAAAAAAAAACAAAAAAAACCCTGAAATTTAAATTAAAAAAACGTAAGAAAATTTTGTGCAATTTTTAACAATATTCTTCCTCAGCTTCTCATTTGTCCATGTGCATTATGGATCAGATCTACAAAGACACTAAACACTGAGGAACAGGCGGAAAAATTATTAAAACTGTGCTGAATTTTCAACAGACATTTGAGGTTGTTCATATTTGTTCAGGTTATTCACATTTTAGTGTTACAGGATAGTTTGTAAATGTAAATATTTTCATAATTTAATGTTATTTTTTGCACTAGAACAAAGAAAAAAAAATAAGTTGTTAATTCTAGATTTTATTTTATTTTATTTTTTTTTTTGCTTAATTACAGATTTTTTTTTTACTTAATTGAAGATTTTTTTTTATTTTTTTTTTTGCTTAATTCAAGATTTTTTGCTAAATTTGAGATTTTTTTTTTTTTTTTTTGGCTTAACTGAAGATTTTTTTTAACTTAATTGAAGATTTTTTTGGCTTAATTCAAGATTTTTTTTTTTTACTTAATTGAAGATTTTTTTTTTTTTTTTGGCTTAATTCAAGAATATTTGCTAAATTGAAGATTTTTTTTGCTTGACTGAAGATTTTTTTACTTAATTGAAGAATTTTTTTTACTTAATTGAAGATTTTATTTTTTTTGCTTAATTCAAGATTTTTTGCTAAATTTGAGATTTTTTTTTAGCTTAATTGAAGATTTTGTTTTGGTTTAATTCAAGATTTTTTCCTTAATTCAAGCTATTTTTTTTTGTGCTTAATTCAATTCAAGACTGTGGAATTTTCGCACTTGGCAAAAACATCCCAGGGGCCGAACCGGACCCTTTGGCAGGCTGCATTTGGTCCCCGGGACACATGTTTGACACTCCTGCTTTAACCCCTGAGACATTATTTCAGTGCTGCTGTGAATCTGCGTCTGTTTCAGGTTCATTAAAGCTGCTGTGAGTTGGTGCTTGTGTTCCTTTTCTTCAGTGGTTTTGTTTTACTGTGTGTTTTTGGGTCAAAACAAGTGGAACAAGTGTTCAGAGAACGCAAACCTCCACCAAGCACCCCGAACGGTGTGCATGTGTGGATCGACTATTTCTGTTTAAATTCAACAGTTTCCAGGTTGTTCCATACAGCAGAAAAAGTTGAAGCTTGGTACCAGTCATGTGTATGTTAAATTATATTCAATTCCAATCAATATTTGTTGAGTTCTAATGAAAAATGTGTCATAAATGGGATTTTCACTGTTAAATGTAAATGTCCACAGAGTCCACATTCCACAGTGGATGTGGACAATTTTGTGCCAGATACAAGATATTGTTCTAAGCTACAGGTGGATCAAACTGGAGGCTAATCAGAGTTGTTTTTAGTTTTTTATGAATTTTCAAAAATTGCTCAATGATGACAGATAGGAAAATTGTAGATGTTGTGACCTTGCTGTGACCTTGAACTTTGGCCTACTTGGCCCAAACTTTAATGGGTTGGTCCCAGGGCCTAGGCCTATCTGTGGGGAAGATTTGGGAAAGATGGTTGGAAGAGTTTTCCCATAAAGTTGCTAACAAACAAACAAACAAACAAACAAACAAACAAACACACAAAGCAAAGTGATCACAATACCTCCTGGTGGGGGTAATAGTAGAATTCACATTTAATGTGGAAAATGAACCAGCACACACAAAAAAGGATTTCACCAAAGGATCCAAAGTGTGCATTAAGACCTGCTGTGTGAACGGAGCTGTAGAGTAAGTTGTTTTTTTTTTGTTTTTTTTTTTAACCTTTATGTAACCAGGATGGTCCCAGTGAGATGGGGCATCTCTTTTTCAAAGGAGACCTGGCCAAGACAGCAGCGACACAGTCACATAAACATTACAGTTTTACAAAAATAAAAGCATTTACAAACATAGAAAAAAACCCATACCCCATCAGTTGAAACATTTACAGACCAACTGCCTTGATTCCAGAGTTTTAACGCCATTTTTAAAATCATAGTAATCTGTGTTTGTAGATGGAGCTCAGACTGAAGCTTGTTCCAGGCGTCAGGAGCTGAAACCTCAAAGATTTTTGTCCTGATTCAGTCCTTATCTTTGGAACAAACAGTTTCAAATGTGAGGTTGATGTGTGTACTTCTAATCTACAGGTGGATCAAACTGGAGGCTAATCGGAGTCGTTTTGAATTTTTTATGAATTTTCAAAAATTGCTCAGTGATAGACATAGGAAAATTGTAGATGTTGTGACCTTGCTGTGACCTTGAACTTTGACCTACTTGGCCCAAAATTTAATGGGTTGGTCCCAGGGCCTAGGCCTATCTGTGGGGAAGATTTGGGAAAGATGGTTGGAAGAGTTTTCCCCTAAAGTTGCTAACAAACAAACAAACAAACAAACAAACAAACAAACACACAAAGTAAAGTGATCACAATACGTCCTGGTGGAGGTAACAACAGAAAAAGACAAAGAGAGGAAGTGAAGTTGGACAGGTTTGGACTAATTAAGGCACTGGAGTGTCCATCAATAAGAGATTTCAGATGTCGAACATCAACTGAACAACAACGAGGATTTGAAGTTGGGCCCAGTAGTTTGAGTTTGGGCTCTTTTTTTCCTAAATCAGTCCAGTTGTTTTTTGACACCTGGTTGAACTCCAAAAAGCAGTTTCACAATCAAAACAGTAAAAAAATAAAATAAAATATGAAGGAAAGCACCATAAAACTGCAAACGACAGTAAAAACAAAAAATGACAAGGAAAATGGTGTTAAGAAAAAAAAAAAAAAAGCCCAAACCGTCTATTTTTATAGTGAGTGGGTCTCACTCACTGCTCTGTGTTTTACCCCCCCATTCCACAGGTGGCAGGGGCTGTACTGAGCATGCTCAGATGTCTATGGA